>NC_064646.1:91036516-91339546 GCF_023864345.2 Schistocerca serialis cubense | reverse complement strand
AATTTCCAAAAACCCTGAAACACGTATTGTTTTATTTATTACCAATGTGTCAAATATCAGTGTTCATATGAGGCTTGAAAATACCTTAGTAGTTCTTTAATAATAACATATTTTCGAGAAAAGCTTCCTCCACTGTTTTACCCCTAATAATGTTAAATTTCCAAAAACTCTGAAACGCGTATTTCATTTTACTACCGAGTTAGCAAATACCAGTTGCGCAGGTGTAGCTTCAAAATTGCCTTAAAAGCGACATTTTTCAAGGAAACACTTCATCCCCTATTTCAAACCCTTAGGGTTGAAATTTCGAAAAATCCCTCCTTAAACGACCCCTCCCATATAAGAGCCACATCTTGTCCAAACGTCGAGCTTCTATCCTTAGCGGTTCGGGCTGGGCGATGGTGAGTCAGTCAGTCAGTCAGTACATTGCCTTTTATGTACAGAGATTACGTTACTGTTGCAAAAATTGCAATACGTATTATGCAGTTCTCATCTGGTAACAAGACTGCGTCTTTGAGTCAGTAATAAATAAACGAATGAGTAAGTAAATAGGTTTTATAAACGTTACATTACGTTATGTCACAGGCGCTATGATAACACATATCTCAGTAGCTTATCTTAAACTGAGAGTCTTACCGTATCAGCTTTGTCTCCTTATTTCGTTTAGGGTTGTTCAAGTCTGAAAACAAGTAAGTCTCTCTTTACTCATTCCAGTAAGGTTCATTAATTATCCTGTTAATCGAGTTCGTCAAAGGTTTCAGCTTCGGTGACACGTTGGGTGATATATGTGTCGTACGTCTGTTCCCTTCTCAATGGTCTCTCAAATTAACTTCGAGTCCTATCAGCTTTAGCTTTCCGAATCTGCCAGAGTGAAACACGAATGAAAAAGGAACGTATTTCAAAAGAGAAAAAGTTCAGGGAATACTGGTGTTCGCAATGTTCTTTCACTTTCCAAAGTTACACCACAGGACTCGTCGCCTTTGAAACGAATCGGAAACTTCGGAAAAAGAGATAGGCTTAAAAAAATTTTTCTTTAATAATTTAAATAACTTTACTGATTACTGCCACCGCGTCGCTGTGGAAGTCAGCTACTTATGAAAGACTTGATCCTCTGAATGTACCATCTTGTCAATGTACCATCTTGTCACTGGAGAAATGCGTAAACTACGCAACAAGTGCATGATATTCATATCCATAAGAAAATGTAGAAGTATGTGCCAGTAGGCTACAATCAGCAGACTGTAAGCAGGAAGTTGAGTACTCCAGTGTTTTAGGTAAACGCCAGCATCCGTGACGTGTGAATGTAACGCTGAGAAATACATTATGCAAAAGCAGAAACTAGATAAAAATCATATCTTCGTATTTTCAACTATAACGCTTACTTTCATCCACGAAGATATTCCCGAAGAGTTAACTATAGCAGTTCAGATTCAAAACTCTTACAATTAGACATGACAGAAACGATAACCGTTGGTCACTGGATTTGTTTTAATATTATTAACTAACCTGATGGTGAATAATATTGACAAAAATACAAACATTCCAGAAAATTAGCTGCATTGTACCATGAAATATTTTCCGAAATCAATTGACACATTCCTTTTCTAGAGGAAATATCAAGATCATGATCACTACGTTTTTAAAACAACTAACTATATATCTGTCTTTAATGTACGAGTATTAGCCGTCCTTTCTAACAGTTGTGTGGTTTTTAGTAGTGACGGCAGATACTGATAAACAGAAACTGGGCGAAAACAGCTGACAAAAGCGAGTCTCTGGCATACGTGGCGCACTGATAAGACATTCCATTCTTGTACCTGAGGACGGCGGTTTAAAACGATGGCCGGCCATCCAATTTAACACAAAATAACGACCGCGCACGTGTGTGTGTGTGTGTGTGTGTGTGTGTGTGTGTGTGTGTGTGTGTGTGTGTGTGTAGGATAGATTAGATTTAGTTTTCGTTCCACAGACCCAAAAAATGAGATGATTCTCCTGGGTGTGGAACATGCCAGAAAATATAACATAAAAAAATAAAACATTTGAATGTAACACTTACTACTCTGATCAATTTTCAGGAGATTATCAAAATAGGTGTATACAATACAGGAAACTAGAACACCTTATATTAATACGCTCTCGGAATGATACGTTGTTATGCACTATTAATATGTTTATCATATGTACAAAATACCTAATCTTGAAGGTTGGGATCAAGTGCTGTCGAAACTGAAATCTGACAGACATTTTTACTTAAGCTGGCCTAACAGTCTCTGCTAAGATATTAATCTATAGAGTAGATGGAGTTGCCTGTCAAAACTTCTTTCAAACTGTTTAAGCCACGCTTTGCCTGACACCATATTTTTAATGGTTGCTGGCAATTTATTGAAAATGTGTGTTCCAGAATATTGGACCCCTTTTTGGACCAAGTTAATTTATATTAGGTCTGTCTGTAGATTGTTCTTATTCCTAGTGTTGATACTATGTATTGAGCTATTGATTGGAAATAAAGATATATTACTTGCAACAAATTTCATTAAGGAGTAATTATATTGAGAAGCAATGGTTAGAACAGGTTTCTGCATGATATTCTTGAATTTACACCACAATGATTCTTATTACACGCTTTTGAACGCTAAAAACCTTTACTCGGTGTCATGAGTGACCCCATAACGTGATCCCGTAAGACATAATAGAATGAAAGGAAGCGAAGTATGCAACATATAATTCTCACTGCAAATGCAGACTTGTTTAGGCGCTTAAGCAATTCTGTGTTATGGCCTCCCCAACTGAATTTATTATCGCGTTGTAATGCCAGAAATTTAACACTGTCAATCCTTTCGATCTGCATGTTTTGAAATGTTAGCCTGGGGAAAGATGGCGTTATGGCACAGCAGCCAACGTTATTACCGGGTCACTCAATAGGTAAGCCAAGATGGCCAGTCAGACGTGAGAACATACCAACTGCAAGTTTTACACAATGCTGGGATGGAGATCCCTCTAATGCTGTTGGCATGAATTAATTCCACCAACATATTTGCGCCACTATGTCACCTCAGGATGTTTGCATAGAATGAAACCAGGTTGGAATTAACAAATGCACCTACAACATTAGTTAGATTGCTTCCCTTACTTGCTTACTTACTTACTTGCATACTAAGTATTCGGGTGAAAAATGAGGTTTCCACTGTTCTGCATTTCTCAGAGTTATAACTGAAACCCATTAAAAATGACCCTGAGATTCACATAACCCAATGGACATGTTACCACCTTCTTATTTTTTATTGCAAACTAAGATGGAGTGATATTAACGGTTTTGTAATACCTTTTGTAAAATGTTGTTACAGTCAACTATCCATGATCTCAACACTGAATATTTTGTGCAACTGAAATACATTGCTAAGCAATGTATTTAAATTCCTGTACGTGGTGCATCTTGCCATGTTACTTAGTATTAATTGCAAATGTCGTACTCAGCTGCAGTAGTTTTGCATTCGGTGAATGTAATTATCATTATTTAACTTCAGACAACTGGATAACTACGTGTAATTTCGACACTATTGCCCTTATAGCTCTATATGAGCTGTGAGTAATATTCGAAATTTTCTAAGTTCTTTGCAGAGCCACCGTGAGATATATCGCAGAATGTGAAAATCAACTGAAAACATACATTTTTCATCTCGACCCTCATTACGTAACTCTTGAACGTATTCGGACAGTGGAATAAATCATCAAGTGTAGTATAGAAAATGTTCTTAAACTAAATGACTGATAATTCATTCATCTTAACTATTACAACTATTAGCATATTTAGGCATTCATCGAAAAAAATCTGAAAATGCAAACTTACTAGATTTGGCTGCCAAGGCAGCTACGTTACAGTTTGATGACTTATGCTCTTGACAGGCACCAAAAAACTTTTAAAAATTTAAATTCGATTTGTCCATAAATCTTATGACTCGCGTCGTACAAGAATGGCATTTGTTATACCTAAGTACTCTGAAATTAAAATGAAACAGTCTTCTGTTCCGTAGTATAATTTGTATTACTGCAATGTGTTAAATGTGGTGTGCAGGATTTATTTAATCACATCCGTACTTAAAATTATATAAAAAATGGAAAACTTAAACAACTTATAAATGCTCAGCATATAGTCATAGCAACGGAAGAAAGCACCAATAGGAGCACAATAAAGGCGAATACGCTCCTATTTAAAAAAAGACGCAGACTGAAAAGTGGGGTACCAGCTGCCTCATTCTTGCCTTCGTCAGCGCTTTTTAAAATTTACTACAAAAATTTTGACAGGCGACCATATTCGCGCTCTTTTCAACATGCAACTCATCTTTTACTCCCAATAGATCCCTAGCTGTAACTCATGCACATCTACTAATCCATCGCTGTAAGTCGCTCATATCCATCCACTCGCACTTGCCTGTTGTCACTTAGTCAGTCTAACTCATTTTGTTTATTTCTTTGTGTCTCTCTGTCACTGTCTTCTGCCTCACAGCCAAAGTCTCCTTCATTCTGTCATACTACTACTTTCTCCTCTCACTGACACAGTCTTTCTCTTGCTCGCTCTTACTGCTACCATCATTCATTCTTTGGTACTGCTGCTGGCACTTCTCACTGTGACTTTATCTCTCTTCTTCATGGTCACTGCCGTAGAGGCTGTCTGTCATTATCATAGGGTGTAACCCACTTCCACTTTCTCCATCTATTAATTCATCTACCACTGGCATTGCCTACTTCACTCTTTTTCCAGCATTCGTCTGTCATTGTCATTATGTTTCACTGCCACTGTGGGCGTTTTTCTCTCACACTGCCATTGTCTTCTCCGCTCTTTCTGTACCATAACCACTGCCAAGAGCCTTCCAGTATTTGTTACTTTTCCGTCTCTTTCCTATTGACACTGTCTCCTTCTCTCTCAGCGTAAAAAAAGTGCGAAATTGTTCGCAAGCCAAGATTTCTGGGAACGTTTTTAGAGGTGCTAAAGAAAGTAGAATAACACAGCAGGTAACCCACGTTTTAGTCATCTACTAAAAAGCAACAAATTCGTCTCTGTTGTACTACGATAGGAGCATATTTCCGCCGTTTCCCTTGTGTTCTCTGCATATCACTCATATGAAAATAACTTAACGATCAGTAAAATTTTGATAGTTTAGTTATGTGAAATTGAAATAACGCTAAACTATATAATTTCACGGCTCATACCGAGTTTTATGTGGCCAGAAACGTCACATGTGTCTCAGTTCTATAACAACATGACGTTCCCAGAACCCTTCTGATGATAACGGAGACACTTTACAGAATATTTCTTTGTGCTGCGTCACTTTATAAACTAGGTTTTCTCTGATACTGCATTTACGTGGCTACTTTACGTGTGCAGGTTGGGTAACTTCGAATCTCTGTGTCTCGGAAACGGAGACAGATATCAAAAAAATCTTCAAGGTTCTCTGAGACCGGGATCATGGGCATATCGAAAAAATTACACCCATTTTCTGTGTATAGCCGTCTTGGCATCTTTGGTTGGGTTTTGGTACCCGTAAACGCAGTTTTAAGGATGTTTCTCAAAAATGTAAAACAATTTTGAAAACGGTAAGATAGCACTGCTAGATAAATTCATAGAGGTTGTACGTTAAAATTTTAGCAATATTCTGCGGTTGATTGTTATTTAGAATTCGTATTTTACGTGTACATTTAATGTAACCTCGAACCTCGCACGTATCCTTGTGAGCCGTCCTATTCTCCTTCGAAAGCAACGTTCGGTTTTGCCGTAGTTCTTAACGACTCACGTGTTCGGTAAGACTGTGCCTGGGGAGAAAGATGGACTAGATAGTGCGTGATATTATAGAGGCATTCCTCAGCGGCACTTCAACGCCAAAGGGAGCTGTCGTTTTCAATTTTAAATTCACAGCTGTGTTCCGTACATACCTGTGACATCGATTAGAATGTGTTCATATCATATCTTTTCTGTTTCCAACGTCGTCTGCTAGTAGGAATGTGTTGTTTGTCTGTAGCTGGCATTACGAGTTTTCTTAGTTGCCAGCAGGCTTCCTTGGATGTTAAGGGCGCTGAGCCGTGCTGCGGCTCGCGTTGGTGCCGTTGCTAGGTTGGCATCGTTTAGTTGGTATAGTTACGGTTGTCATCTTCTTCTTTTGTTCATTGGCGCCACTCCGTTTGCAAGTGTTGTCTGTCGGCTAGTGGCAGCAGCGGCGGTTATCGATGTCTAATACCGGTGGTACTATCTTTGGGGCGACGGGCGACGTTGTGGTGTTGTGAGTCGGCAGTTCGGTTGGGGACGGACGAGCAGCCAGGTCCGCGCAGCGCGGGAACACGGCGGGACCACTGGTGGCACGCATGCACTACCAGATGGAAGGGCTGTAGTTGTCAACCGGACCCAGGAAGTTTAAGTTGAGTGGACCTTAATTCAAGTAGTGAAACCTCTACCACTGTGAGATCTCGCCATTTGCTTGCGTATTGCTGCTTGCAGTGTCGCCGAGACGAAGAGCAGCGAGTGGAGCGTTTGGGGCAGGCGAACTTAATTAGCCTTCCTCCACTTCCTATTATTGATTGTTGCATTCATTATGTTATTATTTGTGAAGTTCAACCAGTGGTATTTTTGCTGTCTAGTGGCCGCTAACGCCCCAGTTACCTGCCCTGGAGCTTAGTGTATCTTACGGCAGTGTACTTTTCCTCTCCTTGCCGCTGCTGTATGGTAAGGCGTGTAGTTCGACAGCTTCCTTGATTTGTGGGCCGTGTGGTGTGTGTGTGTGTGTGTGTGTGTGTGTGTTTTTTTTTCCTATTCTGATAGTAGTGGTTACTTTCTGCTTCCGGATGCTCTAAACATCAGAGTCTGAAGACGCCGTGCTGACCGCCGGTTCCGGCTTGGGTGTTATTCGATCGTTACATTGGTCATCGGACGTTAGGTAGATTCGGCAAATGATTATTGGTCATGCGTTTTAACTACCACTAGTCTGAGTTACCATCTCGTGAAGTGAATGCAACTCTTGGCTGCCTCTCTCATCACCTGCGAAGTTTCGAGGGGCTTTCCCTGGTCGATCCTTGGAGCAACGTCTGTGCATCCCCCCCCCCCCCCCACCCTTACTCGTTTCACCATGGTTTGGTCAGATGTGATGACTGTTTTTTTTGTTTTTCTTTTTTCTTTTAAACTAATAAAGTTTGAAGATGTTTAACGGGTTCTTAAAGAATTGCTAGTCAGGCTTTCAGCAGCAAGGCATTTGGCCATGCGTGTTACTAGTCTTAAAATTTTAATTAGACAATTGTATTAAGGCAGTGAGATTTTGATGACTGTTCTTTTAAAAATATTTGATAACTGTAATTGCAAGTAGAAGAAGTTAACTGGTTCTTAAGATTGCTGCTCAGGCCTTCAGCCCTGAAACAGTTTTAAATTATCACTATTGGAGTCTTCAGCTGAGAAATTGTTTTGAATTTCTTGTCATTAAGGCTTTCAGCCGTGGAACACTTCTTAATTTATTGTCACCTTTTATTTGTTGTTGTTTCTAAATAAAGTGTACGTGATTGAAAAATAAACTAACCAATAGCATTCGATTATGGTCCCGTCCACAATCGTAACCCAATAGTTTTTCTGGGAAAACCTAGCGTAGTTTTCGCGTCTCGTATTTCAGTGAGTGTTTCTTGATTATCAGAGTAGCTCATCAGAAGATTATCTTGGGAATTTGTCACCGTATAGAGTAGGGTAAACATAGTCATGTGTAGGGACTGTGGTTGTTGTGAGCGGACGCAAGGAGAATTGGCCACTCTTCGGGGGCAGGTGGAGGCTTTTTCTGTTAGGCTCATCGAGCTCGAGGCGCAGGCGTCGGCTCGTAGTGGCGTTGGGGCAACTGTGGTGAGACCTATGCCTACTTCGGTGGCCTTGGAATCACATGGAACCCCTGATGTCGCTGCGTCTTCCGGCAGTGAGCATCTTACCGGTCAGCCATCACTCCAGGGTGAATGGCGGACAGTGGTGGGCTCGCGCGTGCCTGGCCGAAAGGCGAAGGTGGGATCTGGCCGCGTGGCAGCTGCCTTACCCCTTTCCAACAGGTACGGGGTGCTTCCTAGTGGTGATGACATCGTTTCCGAGCCACCACAGGATGCCTCGCCTGTTGGGCCAGTGGCCGATTCTCCGGCAAGGTCCCGACAGTCACAGAGGGCGGGCCTATTAGTTATAGGGAGCTTCAACGTTAGGCGGGTTATGGAGCCCCTCAGGAAAATAGCGGGTAGGTCGGGGAAGAATGACAGTGTGCACTCGGTGTGCTTGCCGGGGGGTCTCGTCCGTAATGTGGAGGAGGCCCTTCCGGCAGCTATTGAACGCACTGGGTGTGACCGGCTGCAGATAGTAGCACATGTCGGAACGAATGACGCCTGCCGCTTGGGTTCTGAGGCCATCCTTGGTTCCTTCCGGCGGCTGGCTGATTTGGTGAAGACAACCAGCATCGCACGCGGAGTGCAAGCTGAGCTTAATATCTGCAGCATAGTGCCCAGAGTCGAACGCGGTAATCTGGTTTGGAGCCGTGTGGAGGGTCTAAACCAGAGGCTCAGACGACTCTGCGACTATAATTGTTGCAAATTCATCGACCTCCGTTATTGGGTGGAGAACTGTAGGGCCCCCCTAGACAGGTCAGGCGTGCACTACACACCGGAAGCAGCTACTATGGTAGCAGAGTACGTGTGGCGTGCACACGGGGGTTTTTTAGGTTAGAGGGACCACCCCTTGGGCGAAACGATAAAATACCTGACGGCTTACCAGAGAGGACATTATCATCGTTGATAAAGAACGTCCGTCCTCAGAGACCAAAAACAGGAAAAGTTAACGTAATATTGGTAAACTGCAGGAGTATCCAGGGCAAGGTTCCTGAATTAATACCTCTTATTGAAGGAAATAGTGCGCATATAGTATTAGGAACGGAAAGTTGGTTAAAACCGGAAGTGAACAGTAACGAAATCCTAGACACAGAATGGAATATATACCGCAAGGATAGGATAAACGCCAATGGTGGAGGAGTATTTATAGCAGTAAAGAATTCAATAATATCCAGTGAAGTTATTAGCGAATGCGAATGTAAAATAATCTGGGTTAAGTTAAGTATCAAAGGTGGGTAAGATATGATAGTCGGATGCTTCTATAGACCACCTGCATCAGCAACCGTAGTAGTTGAGCGCCTCAGAGAGAACCTGCAGAACGTCGTGAAGAAGTTTCGTGATCATACTATTGTAATAGGGGGAGACTTCAATCTACCAGGTATAGAATGGGATAGTCACACAATCAGAACTGGAGCCAGGGACAGAGACTCTTGTGACATTATCCTGACTGCCTTGTCCGAGAATTACTTCGAGCAGATAGTTAGAGAACCAACTCGTGAAGCTAACGTTTTAGACCTCATAGCAACAAATAGACCGGAACTTTTCGACTCCGTGAATGTAGAAGAGGGTATCAGTGATCATAAGTCAGTGGTTGCATCAATGACTACAAGTGTAATAAGAAATGCCAAGAAAGGAAGGAAAATATATTTGCTTAACAAGAGTGATAGGGCACAAATCGCAGAATATCTGAGTGACCACCATCAAACGTTCATTTCTGAGGAAGAGGATGTGGAACAAAAATGGAAAAAATTCAGAAACATCGTCCAGTACGCCTTAGATAAGTTCGTACCGACTAAGGTCCAAAGCGAGGGGAAAGATCCACCGTGGTATAACAATCATGTACGAAAGGTACTACGGAAACAAAGAAAGCTTCATCATAGGTTTAAGAGTAGTCGAATCATAGCTGATAAGGAAAAGCTGAACGAAGCGAAAAAGAGCGTAAAGAGAGCAATGAGAGAAGCATTCAACGAATTCGAACATAAAACATTGGCAAACAATCTAAACAAGAACCCTAAAAAGTTTTGGTCATATGTAAAATCGGTAAGCGGATCTAAATCCCCTATTCAGTCACTCGTTGACCACGATGGCACCGAAACAGAGGACGACCGAAGAAAGGCAGAAGTACTGAATTCAGTGTTCCGAAACTGTTTCACTGCGGAAAATCGTAACACGGTCCCTGACTTCAGCCGTCGCACGGACGCCAAAATGGAAAATATTGAAATAAACGATATCGGAATTGAAAAACAACTGCTATCACTTAGTAGCGGAAAAGCATCCGGACCAGACGAGATACCCTTAAGATTCTACAGTGATTATGCTAAAGAACTTGCCCCCTTTCTATCAGCAATTTATCGTAGATCGCTGGAAGAACGTAAAGTACCTAGCGACTGGAAGAAAGCGCAGGTCGTTCCCATTTTCAAGAAGGGTCATAAATCAGATGCGAATAATTATAGGCCTATTTCGCTTACCTCAATCTGTTGTAGAATAATGGAACATGTTTTGTGTTCTCGTATTATGACGTTCTTAGATAATACAAATCTCCTTCATCATAACCAACATGGATTCCGCAAACAGAGATCATGTGAAACTTAGCTCGCCCTATTTGCCCAAGAAATTCACAGTGCCGTAGACACTGGCGAGCAGATTGATGCCGTATTCCTGGACTTCAGGAAGGCATTTGATACGGTTCCGCACTTACGTTTAGTGAAAAAAATACGAGCTTACGGAATATCGGACCAGGTTTGTGATTGGATTCAGGATTTCCTAGAAGAAAGAACACAACATGTCATTCTTAACGGTTCAAAATCTGCAGATGTAGAGGTAATTTCGGGAGTACCGCAGGGAAGCGTGATAGGACCTTTATTGTTTACAATATACATAAATGACTTAGTTGACAACATCGGTAGCTCCGTGAGGCTATTTGCAGATGACACGGTTGTCTACAAGAAAGTAGCAACATCAGAAGACTCGTACGTACTCCAGGAGGACCTGCAGAGGATTAATGCATGGTGCGACAGCTGGCAGCTTTCCCTAAACGTAGATAAATTTAATATAATGCGCATACATAGGGGCAGAAATCCATTCCAGTACGATTATGCCATAGGTGGTAAATCATTGGAAGCGGTAACGACCGTAAAATACTTAGGAGTTACTATCCGGAGCGATCTGAAGTGGAATGATCACATAAAACAAATAGTGGGAAAAGCAGGCGCCAGGTTGAGATTCATAGGAAGAATTCTAAGAAAATGTGACTCATCGACGAAAGAAGTAGCTTACAAAACGCTTGTTCGTCCGATTCTTGAGTATTGCTCATCAGTATGGGACCCTTACCAGGTTGGATTAATAGAAGAGATAGACATGATCCAGCGAAAAGCAGCGCGATTCGTCATGGGGACATTTAGTCAGCGCGAGAGCGTTACGGAGATGCTGAACAAGCTCCAGTGGCGGACACTTCAAGAAAGGCGTTACGCAATACGGAGAGGTTTATTATCGAAATTACGAGAGAGCACATTCCGGGAAGAGATGGGCAACATATTACTACCGCCCACATATATCTCGCGTAATGATCACAACGAAAAGATCCGAGAAATTAGAGCAAATACGGAGACTTACAAGTAGTCGTTCTTCCCACGCACAATTCGTGAATGGAACAGGGAAGGGGGGATCAGATAGTGGTACAATAAGTACCCTCCGCCACACACCGTAAGGTGGCTCGCGGAGTATAGATGTAGATGTAGATGTAGAATCCTGCCTTCCTTGGTACCAGGTCCCGAGCAATTTAAGCAACTTTTGTGTACAGCTTTGGACATCGGTTACTTTGGCCACTGGTGAACATTCATGTGAGGTTGGCACGGGTATATACTGCTTACGCTGTCCGCGCTATTCCCAATTTCTGTGTAGTCCTGGCAACGGGCCAGGTTACTTTCGTCTTCCCTAGGACGACGGTGAGTAAGGGTTTTCTGAGTAGTATTTATGGTTGCTAAGCTGAACTGTGTAAGAGCTAGCTTTGTTTGAGTTTACAATAGTTACTCTGATGTGTGGCACTGATAATGGTGCAGCACCCGCTATTCCCGTCAGCGAATGGTATTAATTTAGTTAGTATTCAGTTTATTCGATGAGATCTTTAGTGCAACTGCAACTTTGCGTGGACGAGCAGTGCGCCAGCTTTAATTCGTTTCGTATGTCGAACATGAATGTGAATCGCCTTTGCAGAAAGCTCGTGTTAAGCCGTATTTTTCCGACCGGAGTGGCCTAGCGGTTCTACACGCTACAGTCTGGAACCACACGACCGGTACGGTCGCAGGTTCGAATCCTGCCTCGGGCATGGATGTATGTGATGTCCTTACGTTAGTTAGGTTTAAGTAGTTCTAAGTTCTAGGGGACTGATGACCGCAGCAGTTGGGTCCCATAGTGCTAAGAGCCATTTGAACAATTTTTTAAGCAGTATTTTATTTACCGTGCCGTTTGTGTTTCATTCCCACTGACTTAGTAGGTCCTGTTCTGATGCATGGTGTGCGTTTCTTTGTAAATCATGAGGCTCAACTTCTCGGGTTCGAACTGAATCCTCAGTTTCATCACATTTGGTAAACTCATTTACAAAATGACTGAGTTGTAAGAAATTTCCGAAGTGGGCTTTGCTCTCTGAAATTGACCGTCAAAGCCAGTTGCGCTTTGTCCCGGTGAGTTTACATGCGGAGCGTAGAGGGTTTCTTCAAAATTTTATCTTTTATTGTGTGGGTGATCAGTGATCTTGATAAATTGTAACCGGTTACTTAGCAGACTTGCCCCCCCCCCCCCCATACATGCCCCATACATGTCAGTCCAGTTGTTGCGTTGTATAACGTAACATATATCGAGATTCACTAGCCAACATTCCAAGTAACTGTGTTTTAACTTTACGTCTGAGTGTGTGAGTTACTTTTAATGAGGAAAGAAAAATTACATCTCACAGTTCCATTCCGCATCCTAGTGAGGATCCTTAAAAACAATCAGTTTTCACCTACCCTTAATAATGTTTCAACGAAATTTATCATGATTATTGTATATACGATATATGGATTTTAGTCTATTAAATCGTCAAATGATCAATGAACATGCGCCTTTTTATCAGTTTAATTAATTAATATTTGAATTAAATTGACCCAGTAATCAAAAATTTTGTTTGGTACTTGTTCTAATCAAGTGAACGTAGGCTCTACTTGCAGAACCATTTTTGGGACTTAGTAAATCAGAAAAGAGATGTTTCGCGAAGCTGATCCTACCAGTACCTCGCAGTCGTAAAAGACTACAGGTATCATTCACCCTCTGTATCTAGGAAACGGATACAGACTTCAACAAAATTTTGAAAGTTGTACGATATTGGGATCTTAGGAACACATCGCAAAAATTTCTGACATTTGCTGTGTCTAGGCACTTTAGACACCGTTGCTCGATTTTGGTACGAAAAAGTGGTAAAATATCCTTTCTGGGGTGTTTTCTAAGGAACTGCCCATAAATTAACATTGACTCTATAAGCTCCTTAAAACCCACCGTGGACCACATCAGATGCAAAAAGAAATAACCGATTTCCTGCGTTTACATAATTAGGAGGAAGTGTGTAACATTCACAGTTTCATCCTGTACTGTACGATAGTGACTCTTAGACGGTCCTTCAGTTGAGTATAGGAATGAGGCCTAGCCCAGGTGATATACAAACAACTTGACCCTACCCTTCTATCACAAATAGAACCCGAGGCATAAGTCCGAAAGAATTTCGTTTTTATGTGCTGCGTTTGGAGCATATCAGGTGCGTGTGTGTGCCCATTTACGAATTAATGTGCGATGTGAATGTAAAATGATCCGTTCCACGTCATTACGATTTATAGTGCAAACGATCCACGGAAAATGAAACCAACTTGCGGTCAGCTCTTGATAATTCTAAGTTCAAGGGGCCACAGAATAATTTCGATTATTTGAAAGTTCGATTTAACGAAGCTGAAGCAGGAAAAAATCACAAGAAAGAGATCATGCACAAATTAAAAGTCAAAACATAGTGTCGTATTATGAATAACATTCGTAATCCTTATAAAGGATATCCTAAATTTTCGCGAATTTCTACTCAGTTTAACATTTCAGACAAAAGACACGCGCGAAATTCAAAAGATGCAGAACAAGGCTTCTGCTCTGCAAAGAAATCGACGATCTCTTCCTGCTTCTGTGATCTCGATCGTGTTTGCTCAGTCGCATTTTCTATTCTTGTGAAAGATGAAATTACATCGTCTAGTTCTGATCTACGGATGTAAATGACATGCGGTTTTCTCTTTTCGTGATACGGTATTTTCTTTTGCTTTCTCATTGTCTTCAGAGAAGTCATTTAGAAATTTCAACCTCTGTCAACGCACTGCAGAACTCCACATGATCATCGTAATGTGCGAAATCCTCAAATGCTATAAGTGCTTCTAGATAGGGAAGATAACCGCGTGAGAGCCAGGCATTTGTGCTACTCAGTAGTCAGTTTTTAGAGTTTATATTGGGAGTCTAAGAAAATCACCTAAGGTAGTACTGTTCAAAATAGAAGAAAAGTTCCAATAACGATACGTGCGGAACCCAATACCCGTTGAGATATGGGCCACTGAAGATCCGCATTTGACAGCTGTAATTTTATTTACGAGTGAGACAGGGTTCGCAAGAGATGTCAATGCATATGACCTCAATACACTCAGGTGGGCAAATGCAAATCCTGGAGCAATCAAGGAGATGAAGTATTAGGATCCCTGTAGTATCAACGCCTGGGCGGGAATTGTCGGTGACAGAGTCGTGGGGCCATAAACTATGACGAACAGATTAACAGGTGCTGTACGTTACCGATTTCTGCGTGATGAATCACGAGCGCTATTAGAGAACGCTACACTTGCACAAAGACAACTGCTTTGGTTTATGAACCACCTCATTTTCTACAGATAGCGCGACTGTACCCCACTGCAACGTTTCAGCGACGATGGACTAATCGAAGAGTTCCGGTGGGTACAGTATCATGTCCTTTTCAGATCTGAATTTTTGGATTTCTATCTATGGGGACATTTAGAAGGAGTGGTATATGCGCAACCTATCGACCATGTGCTGACGTGCCAGTTAGGTTTAAGTAGTTCTAAGTGTAGGGGAATGATGACCTCAGATGTTAAGTCCCATAGAGCTTAGAGCCATTTGAGCCATTTTTTTTGTACTGGCGTAACAGCAGCGTGTGAGAACCGCAGGTCACGGAATCCTACAGGCTCCAGGTGTACTGAAAGACAGTGTCATTCACTGCAATGAAGGAGGAGTCAACATGGAGCTCTTAACACAGTATCTACATAATTGGCACATGGGAATAACTGGACTGATTGGTCCAAATCTCAACAGGTTCTAAGAACTTTTCTTCTAGTTTTGATACTATCTCCTCTAGCAATATGTGACACTTGTTTTAAGAAATATGTGCCACTTGTTTTAAACACCTCGTATAGTGTAGTATGTTGCTGAATATTGAGTAAGTGAAAGAGTGTCACGAAGAGGTGAAAGTCTAAAGAATTACCGAAATATTGGGATTATCGAGCAAAACCGGTTACCCGTTGCTAATTAGTTAGTTACGTGTTCCATAGAACATTTGAATGATGTTTATTGAAATTACGTGGAACGAGTCAGTTCACAGCATATGTATACACGATAGCTGTTAACATCAATAAACACTCATTATTTTTAGTTCTACTCTTGGAATTAACTTATCTTTTTTTCTGGCTACCAGTTTTTAATCAGATAGTGCTCAATGGTAGAAAAGGGTTTGTCCAGGAGAAATAATTTTAAACTAGATGTAAAACTTGGTACGCTCCCTGTCAAAAATTTTATGTTGCTTGGCTAATGACCAAAAACTTTTACTTTTGCATATTGAACTCCTCTCAGATCCAGTGACAGCTGGAGCAATGAGTAATAAAGGTCTTTTTCCCTGCAGTGTTGTAGGTATGTAGGTGACTGTCTTCTCAAATTGCGACTGATTATTTGTGAAGAATTTCGTTAGAGAATGTATGCATTGTGACGACAGTCAAAATGCCTAGCTTCTTGAAGAGGTATCTGCATGACGCCCGTAGGCGAACAGCACATATCTTACTCACTGCTCCTTTTTGACCAATCAATACTTTCTTTCTAAGCAACGAGTTATCTCAGAAGATTATTCCGTACGACATCACTGAGAAGAAATAAGCTAAATATCTCAGGAGAGTGACACGTTTGTTTTCAAGATCGGCAGTTATAAGAAGAGCAAAGGTAGCTGAAAGTAAGTGTTTGAGAAGCTCATTGATACACATCTTCTTTTCAAGATTTCATCAGTATGTAAACCCAGAAATTGGAGCATTCTACTCAACTTCCTGACTGCTAATCGTGAACTACATGAATTGTTGGTATGAATCTATTTGTTATGGAGAACTTATGTAGTGTGTTTTCTCCAATGTTTAGGGTGACTCAATTTTCAGAGTACCATTTTCGCTTGTTGAATGTTAAGTGGATTCTCATTTGGATGTATAAGCAATAGGAGTGGACCGAAAATTGAACTCTGTGAAGTTCCCTTAGTAGTTTCCCCTCCTCTCCCCCGCCCCCCCCACCCCCCATCAAAGTTACTAATTCATACGTTTCCAAAATTGTCTGAATTATTCTGCACAACATTTTGTCAAGTACCATTCAAACCAACTGCGTGTAAAGCATCAGTTCCATAAAACTAGAGTGTTTCTAAGAGAAAATCTTGATCTACACGGTCAAACGCCTTGAAAATATCAAAATATGTCAACTGGATATGTATTATTATTTTAGTCTTGTAATAGTAGAGAAATGAATGTATAAATAGTGCTCTCCGTCGATCAACCTTACTGGAATCCGAACTGTGATACATTAAGTAAGTTGTTTACATTTAAGTGTGCGAGTAATCTTGACTACGTTACTTTTTTCGAATGTTGGAAAAATATGTCTGTACGGAAACTGAACGATAATTGTTTAAGTCTATCGTGTCACCTATCTTATGAAGCGGTTTAATAACTGGATATTTTAACCGGTATGGAGAAATATTCCTGGGCCAGTGATGCATTGCATATATTACTAAGTACATTACTTGTTAAGCCGAAACCACTTTTCGGAATGCAATTAGTAGTAGGCCAACGCTTCCCCCGCCAGTCGAATCCTCGCATGATTGAATTTTCCTACAACAGCGCTAATCTCTTTTCTGCTAACTCGCTGCATTCTAATGACGTTGTGGAATAGTTGCTCGAGTTCGACGTGAACGTCCTAGGGATGGGAAAAGCCGGCCGCTTAAAACAATACCGTCTTTAGCTCTGAATAACCGACATTTTTTACGTATTTCTGTGATCTCGGTTATAACAGGTGTTTTGATATAACCGAGTAAAAGACCGAAATATTAGTTAGCCAAAGCAGCAGTACTACAACGTTTTCAAACAAACGTTGTAGCCTCCCCCTTTCTAATCGGCATACGGGATTGCGATATAACTGACCGTGATCGCATATGCCTAATGGAATTTTACAGTGAGTAACGCTATCGTTACGAAGGAAAATAACGCCAGTTACTTGGAGGAAAGTGTATAACAGACTCTTCCTTCAGAAGAATCTATTCTAAGCTTCAACTAAATACTGTGGATAATTTTGAAATGTGTGGAATATAGTGCAATAGCTCACGAACCACACTGGGAGGAAAAAGGTTACCACGTAAAATTTACTACAAAAATAGCTGATAACACAAAGAAAACACTGATTAGGTAAAAAGGGGATAATTAAACGATCGCCAGCCTGCTAGTGCAATGAATCTCCAGAATCTTAAGAAAGCTAACGGCAGAGAATTTAAGCAAATAATCATTGGAGCGGCAACAGAACGTTGTCACGGATTTCCAGCACAACAGTTCACGAGAAAATAAATGAATCAGAAAGGACTGAGTCTGCAGTTACTTATTCTGAAATATTCAGTTTTGAATGTAAAGTTGAAGGGAGTTACTGGTTAACTAAAGGACAGGCTGAACGTAAACTTTGTTATGTAAAAATGACTTTCAGTAACTTCAGTGTACTGTAACGCAAAATTTAGAGAAAGACAAGGAATTTACTTTTGATTATTGAGAGACTGGAGTGAATTTAAGCAAAGGAGCAACTGATTTTACTTTTAATATAACAACAATAAAATACATATCCAGCCAGCAGAAGTCACTCACTAAGCTAAATTCAAAATAAATGAAACTGCGCACACTCAATTTGTGTTGTGTCTTTAGTTATTAGTTTTTCCAATGAAATTTTACCTTACTTTAAGTGAATGAAGTTAATACTGAAACTTGAAAATTAGTTTAGCCTCTGTGACGCAATACAAAAATGAACAGTTACCGAGGAGCCAGCCGAAGTGGCCGCGCGGTTCTGGCGCTGCATTCTGGAACCGCGAGACCGCTACGGTCGCAGGTTCGAATCCTGCCTCGGGCATGGATGTGTGTGATGTTCTTAGGTTGGTTAGGTTTAACTAGTTCTAAATTCTAGGGGACTAATGACCTCAGCAGTTGAGTCCCATAGTGCTCAGAGCCATTTGAACCATTTTTGAGTTACCGAGGAAGAAAATTTAGACTGCAGCTGGTCATTAGCGAAATCACAAATCTGGCAGTAAATAGTCAACCAATTTTCATGTTCTTACGACACTTGGTGATTACATGGAAAGGAACGGGACCCTGCCTGGTAATAATGTCTGAGGACAATGACTCCGCCGGCCCTTTAGCCGAGCGGTTCTAGGCGCTTCAGTCCGGAACCGCGCGCCTGCCACGGGCACAGGTTCGAATCCTGCCTCGGGAATGGATGTGTGTACTGTCCTTAGGTTAGTTAGGTTTAAATAGTTCTAAGTCTAGGGGACTGATGACCTCAGATGTTAAGTGCCATAGTGCTTGGAGCTATTTGAACTTTTACAATGTCACTGGCATAACACTGCAAGATACAAGCGACTCAATAGCAGCTGCTACAGCCTGACTCACCACACTTGCAGCAGTCATAATTTTCACTTTTGAGAATGAAGGCAACTAAACGGCTTTCTTAGTCACTTTAGGAACTAATCTGAAACTGCGTTTATTAACACTCTCATACAGCAACACTTTGTCTTTCCATGAAACTGTACCAAACCTGTCTCTCTCCATTTCATGCAAAGTATCGTGTCATATAAGAAATAAATCTTTTTTACCTCGCAAGTTACAAAAGATCTCTCTTCCACACACCAGACATAAATTTTACTCAGTACATCAGCAGTCACATATTCATTAGAAAAAAAAAGTTAATGGCTGCCTAAATTGTGAAATCAAGCCATTTATTGTTACTACGAGAACACTGTTGGCAATTTTTGGGGTTCGTGTATCACGAAAATCTTCAAACTCAGTGACAACCTCAGATGAAACATTAATGTCACCTCGTCCATACACAGATTTACAAGTTTCTCACTTTGAGAAAAATGCTTCAC
Source organism: Schistocerca serialis cubense (assembly GCF_023864345.2). Lineage (NCBI taxonomy): Eukaryota > Metazoa > Arthropoda > Insecta > Orthoptera > Acrididae > Schistocerca > Schistocerca serialis. The sequence goes on along the minus strand of NC_064646.1, from coordinate 91,320,189 downwards.
TTTCTTTTTCAACAAATGAAAATTTTTTCATTAATACTGCTGCGTCGTGCGAACAAGACACAGCCAGGGTAAAAGCACCACAGGCGCGAAGATGGGAGCTGGTGACACTGAGCAAGTTCCACCAGCGCCACGGACGGCGCTGAGGATGAAGATGTCGACTTCGCCTCGGCCACTTGCCGGCCGAGTACAATCCGGCAATGACCCTACGGCAAAGAGCAGAGGCCTACATTGAAGATAGAAGAGCAGCTCTGGCCCATTTTATTACAGATCAACGTCCAGGGCTGACTTAGACAGGGAACGTCGTTTAGTGAACTCTTAGAAAGGAAGAGATAGCTGTTGTAAATTTCATTTGCCATGTACCGTGAAGTTCACCTACGATTATTTGCACATAACGAACGAGGGCCGTTTTGTGTTATGTTACATGCAGTGTTGCAGACTTAATCATTCAACAAGTCGCAAAAGTAAGTAAAACCTTTTTAACTCATTTGTGTCACTTTGTAGAACCTTCTTTCTCTTACCATGTTACCTGAACATGGACGTAGCCGCGTAACAGTGGCAAGGAGAAATCGTCTTAGCGGTGTTCTGCACCAGAAACCGTGTCACGAACTCACGAACTCGGCCTGCCGTAACAACAGTGCCCTACAAGTTTTAGTTATTGCAATTACTATTCATGTTAGTCATAATATGTAAAAGAATTGAAAAATAAAAGAATTGTAACTCTACATTTCTATATTTGTCGGTTAACAGTCTTACGATGTTGTAGCCGTGCGGACGACGAAGAATGTAGCCGACGACAATGCTGAGCTGCCGCTGTTGCTGCTGCCCGAGTCGTCTCCAGAGCCACGGATAATTATGGGACAGGCAACGTTTAAAATTGCAGCTGCCTCCGCCTTACTACACCTGCCGCGTTCTCAATACTCGCGGTTAAAGAACCGGGCGCGGCTACACTGGCGCGATCAAAGCTGGACACCGCGTCGGTCGGAGCGCCCAACAAACACTTCCGCACTCTTCCGTCACTCAAGCTGCTCTGCCTCCTCTCTGTTCGCAACGAGACAGACTCTCCATACGCAAAGATAAACACGGCACAGCTACCGCCATTTCGTCGTTACTATCGATACATTTGATAGAAATGGCTATTACCCAGCAATTTACAATATTTTAATTATAATTACGATCAGTCATATTCACCATAAATAAATACGCTATTAAATCGATTATTTATCAAATACAGGTTCTGTAAGAAAGCTTACAGCTTCAGAATCAGAAACACACTACAAGTTATCAAGGGATATTAAACGGTAAAATTTTTGGATGGTGCAAAGCTATTTTATCTGCATTCTCAGTGTTACAAACTTTTAAAGAAAGGAGTACTTTTTATTCATAAAATTTACATTTTTTTGACGCACTGCGTTATTATAGATAATGGGAAAAGCGACCAGTGCCACTTTAATTACAAAGCCGAGAGAAACGAGCAACATACGCGTGGCATAAGTGATACGGCACTGCTGAGACAATGGCCTCTGTGTCGCCGTGTGATGTGGCTTAAGGTGCGAGTGTACGTCCAGTCTGCAAGACTTTCCCCCACCTCGTCTGTACGGTAGTTCTTTGATGTCGTTGCCGAATGTCCGTCGTGCTCCGGAGCGAAACCAAACGTTGTGTTACAGAGTGTCACCAACTCTAACCTGGAAGTACTTTTAAGAAGAGATATAACAGAGAAGTATAATGCCTAATTTGCTTTAAAACCTTAAAGATTTGTCTGACTTTTCTGTGAAATAATAAAAGAGGAAGGCAATTATGGTAACAGTAATAAACTAAAAACTTAACAGTTCAGTCATAGTATGCAATAGAAATGAAAAGTAGCAGATCTGGTGCCTGAGTCTACACAGTATGCCTTTACCTGGTTGAAGCCCTTAAAAACGGACAAATTAACACAAAAAAACAGACTTCTTCAGCCTCAGTTTTCGTCCATTAACACTCATTAGCTGTAATTACCAAACAGTGTTATGATTCTCGATTATAACGTGATTTTTGTGCAGAATTTCGAAAAATTAGAATCAAGAGGAGAATACTGACGGTTTTCCGTAGTGTTCAACCCCTTAATACTATTCGAGAAAAGAAGCGAGCACTGAACGGACTATCTTTTCTTTTGTTTGTGTGTTTAATTTAATGTTTTCATTATATATCTTAAAACTGAGAGAGTCGAAGTTTTTCAATCTTTGTTTGATTTCTACGTTCATTACAGGAGATAATAGGAATTAAAAACAGAAAATCGGTTGACAGTTATTGATGTTGCTGAGCAACAGTGATACAATAGTTTTTAAAGGAACACACAGTCATCTGAGTGTTTTATTGTTTATTTAAGTACAACCTAGATTTCAGACTTTTAAGCCATTTGCAAGTATCTGATTTTATTTATTAATATATATTGCAGGATATTTAAGATGTTTTCAGGCTCAAAATTGTCCATAAATTAAGAAAAATATTGGCTCCCCACGAAATGACAGATGCAAAATGTAATTTTACATTTGGCATTTAGTGGGGAGCGAAGATTTTTCCTAATTTATGGCCAACTTTGAGCTTGATAACATCTTAAATATCCTGCAATATATGTTACTAAATGAAATCAAATACATGAAAATGGCATAAATGGCCGAAACCTGGATTGCACTTCAATAAGCAATAAAACACTCAATGGCGATGTGTCCCATGGAAAATCGGTTATTTCATAAACCGGTTGTTTTGATCGGTTTTAGTGTTCTGATTGAATTGGTGTGAAAAAAAAAACGATATAACCGAAAACTGGTTGTTTGAGCTGTAACCGCTGTCCCTAGCAACACGCGTAAGTACTTGCGTCGCCATGGAAACGGCCGCGCCCGCCGGCCCGCCAGCCGGGCGCAGGTAGACTGCCGCCGCTGCACGTCCGCCGCCTAGCGACGCTCGCTAATGGCAGAGCTGGGGGGCACGCTCCGCTTCTGCTTCTGCTACTGCTTCTGCAGCGCTCGTTAGGTGCACACTCTTGCCGCTGATTACCTGACACGTGCCGCCAGAGGGGAGGCGAACCCCTGCAGGTCACGTACCGGCAACCCGCCGTGGCCGTACGTGCCGCTGCCAGGCGCTTGCGAAAAACTAGGTGCAGATGTAGAAACCTCAATGGTGGTACTCTCACACTGAGGTGACAAGTCAACGGATACTTTCGGATATCCTGTCGAACCTCCTGAAGCACTGTGAAGGGTAGCAACTCGACGTGGCATGGGCCCAACAAGCAGTTAGAAGCCCCTGCCGTGCTGTCTCTATGTTGTTGTTGTTGTGATCTCCAGTCCTGAGATTGGTCTGATGCAGCTCTCCATGCTACTCTATCCTGTACAAGCTCCTTCATCTCCCAGTACCTAAGGCATCCTACATCCTTCTGAATCTGCTTAGTGTATTCATCTCTTGGTCTCCCTCTACGATTTTCACCCTCCACGCTGCCCTCCAATACCAAATTGGTGATCCCTTGATGTCTCAGAACATGTCCTACCAACCGATGCCTTCTTCTAGTCATGTTGTGCCACAAACTCCTCTTCTCCCAATCCTATTCAATACCTTTTCATTAGTTATGTGATCTACCCATGTAATCTTCAGCATTCTTCTGTAGCACCACATTTCGAAAGCTTCTATTCTCTTGTTATCCAAACTATTTATCGTCCATGTTTCACTTCTATACATCGCTACACTCCATACAAATACTTCCAGAAACGACTTCCTGGCACCTAAATCTATACTCGATGTTAACAAATTTCTCTTCTTCAGAAACGCTTTCCTTCCATTGCCTGTCTGCATTTTATATCCTCTGTACTTCGACGATCATCAGTTAATTGGCTCCCCAAATAGCAAAACTCCATTACTACTTTAAGTGTCTCATTTCCTAATCTAATTCCTTTAGCATCACCCGACTTAATTCGACTACATTCTATTATCCTCGTTTTGCTTTTGTTGATGTTCATCTTATATCCTCCTTTCAAGACACTTTCCATTCCGTTCAACTGATCTTCCAAGTCCTGAGCTGTCTCTGACAGAATTACAATGTGACTGGCGAACCTCAAAGTTTTTATTTCTTCTCCATGGATTTTAACTCCAACTTCGAATTTTCCTTTTGTTTCCTTTACTGCTTGCTCAATATACAGATTGAATAATATCGGGGAGAGGCTACAGCCTGTCTGACTCCCTTCCCAACCACTGCTTCCCTTTCATGTCCCTCGACTCTTATAACTGCCACCTGGTTTCTGTACAAATTGTAAAAAGCCTGTATTTTACCCCTGCCACCTTCAGAATTTGAAAGAGAGTATTCCAGTCAACATTGTCCAAAGCTTTCTCTAAGTCTACAAATGTTAGAAACGTAGGTTTGCCTTTCCTTAATCTAGCTTCTAAGATAAGTCGTAGGGTCAGTATTGCCTCAAGTGTTCCGATATATCTACGGAATCCAAACTGATCTTCCTCGAGGTCAGCTTCTACTAGTTTTTCCATTCGTCTGAAAAGAATTCGTGTTAGTATTTTGCATCCGTGACTTATTAAACTGATAGTTCGGTAATTTTCACATCTGTCAGCACTTGCTTTATTTGGGATTGGAATTATTATATTCTTCTTGAAGTCTGAGGGTATTTCGTGTGTCTCATACATCTTGCTCACCAAATGGTAGAGTTTTGTCAGGACAGGCTCTCCCAAAGCTGTCAGTAGTTCTAATGGAAAGTTGTCTACTCCCGGGGCCTTGTTTCAACTCAGATCTTTCAGTGCTCTGTCAAACTCTTCACGCAGTATCGTATCTCCCATTTCATCTTCATCCTCTTCCATTTCCATAATATTGTCCTGAAGTACGTCGCCCTTGTATAGACCCTCTATTGACTCCTTCCACCTTTCTGCTTTCCCTTCTTTACTTAGAACTGGGTTTCCTTCTGAGCTCTTGATATTCATACAAGTGGTTCTCTTTTCTCCAAAGGTCTCTTTAATTTTTCTGTAGGCTGTATCTATCTAACCCCTAGTGAGGTAAGCCTCTACATCCTTACATTTGTTCATCCCTGCTTAGCCATTTTGCATTTCCTGTCGATCTCATTTTTGAGACGTTTGTATTCTTTTTTGCCTGCTCCATTTACTGCATTTTTATATTTTCTCCTTTCATCAATTAAATTCAATATTTCATCTGACACCCAAGGATTTCTACTAGCCCTCATCTTTTTACCTACTTGATGCTCTGCTGCCTTCACTACTTCATCCCTAAAAGCTACTCATTCTTCTTCTACTGTATTTCTTTCCTCTATTCCTGTCAATCGTTTCCTAATGCTCTCCCTGAAGCTCTCTACAACCTCTGGTTTAGTCAGTTTACCCAGGTCCCATCTCCTTAAATTCCCACCTTTTTGCAGTTTTTTCAGTTTCAATCTACAGTTCACAACCAATAGATTGTGGTCAGAGTCCACATCTGTCCCTGGAAATGTCTTACAATTTAAAACCTGGTTCCTGTCTCTATAACGGTCCATAATTCTATCTAAGCACGTCTGACGTTACCTGAATGAGTCCATTCCAGGACGTTGTCTTTGAAGAGGGCGAGCGTAAGATGAACTTCGTCACCAGTGGCCTCTTCAGACCTCACAACTTGTAACTTTTATGCAAAGTGACAATAATTGAACTACATAAAATAAAATCGTTATAACTTCTGAACGGTTTGCCTTAGGGCATTCAAACTGCACGGTTGGCCGCGGGGCTTGATAGAAATTAGCATGAGCATGTTTGGTTGGTTTAGCGACGAAGCCCACTTTCATTTGGATAGGTCCGTCAATAATCAAAATTGGAGCATTTGGGGAACTGGGTATCCGCGTCCCGCGATCGAGAAGTCTCTTTAACCTCAAAGGGTGACTGCGTGGTGTGCAGTGTCCAGTAACGGAATAATCGCTACTATATCCTGCTATTTGACGGTGACTACCGAACAGTACCTGAAGGTTTCTGAAGGTGATTTCACCCTATTATCCAAAGTGACACTGATTTCGACAAGATGTGGTTCATGCAAGACGGAGCTCCAACCCATGAAAGCAGGAGAGTCTTTGATGTCTTGGAGGAGCACTTTTGGGATCGCATTCTGGCTGTAGGGTACCCGGAGTCCACTGCCATGGACCTCAATTGTCCCGCCATATTCTCCGGATTTGAACACATGCTGTGCCATTTCTCTGGCGCGTTGCGTATCCGGCACTATCGATAGCGACTTGTATTTCTGTTTCCGTCTGGTTCGGCCTGCGCAGGCGCTGATGCGGCTGCTGCCCTCTGGAGAGTTTTTCGCGGGGGGCCGCGCGCGCTCGGCTCGGCAGTTGGATTCGCACCGAGCTGGTGGTATTTTGCGTTCCGCCCCGGAGGTGTGGTCTCGTTGTTGGCGGGCCTCGTTGATTTGGCCGCTGGGTGGTGCGGCGTGTTGCTGATGTGATGTAGTGAGCAACTGATGGATCCCCGCACGCGATTGCTTGAGGTTCTCCGCCTCTGAAATGGGTGCCACGATATCGCTTGGGTTTCCGCACCCAGGAGTTGTAAGGACTGCAGGGCCGGCTTTCTGTGTGTTTGCTCTGTCCGGTCTGCGTGGCGGGGTTCATTTCACCTTACTTCAGCTTGTTTATATTTTCTGCGTGATTCCGTTTTGGCCGGAGTCTAGGTGTCGAGTTTTCTGCTGGTGTGTACCCGGTCGTCGACGACGTTTTCCCGCCCGGCGCGGCAGCCGTATCTGTTGGTGGGAATTATTTGGCAGTGTGTATTTTGCGTGGATCCGGTGTGCTCACGCGCCCTGATTCTGAGTTGAAATTACTGTGGTCTGGCTGGCTCGGTTGCTGGAGTGTGTGTTATTGGTTTTCTGGCTTGCTGCGGACTGCGGGCGCGCCTGTTCCGTTTTATGATGTGGCAGCAGTCCGATATTTTTATGTGTGCTTGTTAAGTTGCTAGCAATTGCTTTTAGCCTTGTGCTTACTTATTATTACTTAAATTTCTGGGCATTGTCATTTGCCTGTCCGTAGCTCGTGGTCGTGCGGTAGCGCTCTCGCTTCCCACGCCCGGGTTCCCGGGTTCGATTCCCGGCGGGGTCATGGATTTTCTCTGCCTCGTGATGACTGGGTGTTGTGTGCTGTCCTTAGGTTTGTTAGGTTTAAGTAGTTCTACGTTCTATGGGACTGATGACGATAGATGTTAAGTCCCATAGTGCTCAGAGTCATTTGAACCATTTTTTGTCATTTGCCTGTTCATTTACCTTTATTTATCTGTAGTGTCAATTAAGCCTAAGACGATGTCAAAGGTGCTAGCAATTGATTTTATCCTCGTGTGTACTTAATCCTATTTAAATTCTTGGGCATTGCCATTTGCTTGTTCTTTTACTCTTATTCATTTGTTGAGACAGTTAGCCCTAAGATGTCGTCAGACCTTGGTATCTGTCAACCTTATTTTGGCTACTAGCGCTCAGGTGCAATATTGCCGGGTCTATCCCGGATTTTGTCATTAATTGAGATCCTTTTATACTGTATTTTAGTAGTAGGTTTGCCAAGTGCACTTGCGTATGGTATTTATTATGTTTCCCCGCTTCCCCCTCTTCCTCCTTCGTGTAAACTGATTTTGGTAAGATTGTTAGGTGACCTGGGTTCTTTTATTACCTACGGTATGCAAGTTTGCCCGCTGCCGTAGTCGTAACATGTTTTGACCGGCAAGCTGCCCATGTTGGCTAGAGTTTGAATGTGGTCTGCGCTGTTGAAATCAGCAAACTTTCTGTAAGGAACCAAATGTTGGGCTTTTCCGTACACATATTTATTATTTGAGCTGGTCATGTACGTGTTGTTGTGTTAAGGGTTCTAGGGCATTTTTAACTGAGATACCTTTTGGAAATTTTATCGCTTTTAAAGAAAGTATAGGAAGGAGTGACTTCGACTTAAAAATTAATTGTAAATTATACATTTGTGCTTCACATTATAAAATTGAACTGTATTAGGTGAAAGTAAGTGGTTTAATGCACAATGATTATTCGTTAAAAGTATCAAATTGTAAACAGTTTTGTTTGGCAGTGATTCAAACGACACAAATAAGTTCCTCTGTTCACCTGTGGCGTATAACATTTTTATTACCTCATATTGTAAGCAGCTTGATTTGTTTGTGTCACTGAAATTTGTAAGCCACAATGTAATATATTAAAATTAATTAATTATTTTGGGGAAATAAACCTTGAATTGTATGTCCCCTTTTCATTAACCGAATCCCATCCAAATCGTCCGCTCACATGCGACTCCTTTTTGTGGGGCTATATTAAAGACAAGGTGTACAGAAATAAACCCAAACCCACTGCTGAAGAGAAAACAGTACTTCAGGAGGTCATCGACAGTATCCGTGTTCCGATACTTCACGAGTCTTGTACTATTTCGCTATTCGTCTGCGCCACATCATCGCCAGTGATGGCGGTCATAGTGAACATGCCGTAACCGAAATCCAAATATCTGTAGTGACCGTTGTAAGTCGAATACAGTGTGTGCACGCCGCAGTTTGTAACTAACTTACGTTTCTTTCTGTATAGTTCAAAAATGTTTCAAATGGCTCGGAGCACTATGGGACTCAACATCTGAAGTCATCAGTCTCTTAGAACTTAGAACTACTTAAACCTAACTAAGCTAAGGACATCACAAACATCCATGCCCGAGGCAGGATTCGAACCTGCGGCCGTAGCAGTCGCGCGGTTCCGGACTGAAGCGCCTAGAACCGCTCGGCCAAGCGGCCCGGCCTGTGTAGTTAAATACTCGCATACGGTCTGTGGGGTTACGTGAAAGACCGCGTTTTTGACCCCTTCATTTCTACCCCCTATGCCTGACCCTCTTGAAGGTATGCGACATCTCATTGTTGAAGCTGCGAATTCGATAACGCGAGACCATCTGCTTCATGTGTGTCAGATCTAAATGGCTCTGAGCACTATGGGACTTAACTTCTGTGGTCATTAGTCCCCTAGAACTTAGAACTACTTAAACCTAACTAACATAGGGACATCACACACATCCATGCCTAAGGCAGGATTCGAACCTGCGACCGTAGGGGTCGCGCGGTTCCAGACTGTAGCGCCTAGAACCGCTCGAATATTTTTATTTAATTATTCCAAGTGTCAAGTTCCGTAGGGCCAAATTGAGGAGCAAATCTCCAAGGTCATGGAACGTGTCAGTACACGAACTTAAAACATAAAAAGTAATAACAGATAAAAATAATTGTTCATGAACCTAAAAGAAAATCAGTCCATAAGTTTAAGCAAACGCTATCAGCAATACAATGAGAATCATCTTAATTTTTCAAGGAACTCCTCGACAGAACAGAAGGAGTGACCCATGAGGAAACTCTTCAGTTTCGATTTGAAAGCGCGTGGACTACTGCTAAGATTTCTGAATTCGAGTGGCAGCTTATTGAAAATCGATGCAGCAGTATACTGCACACCTTTTTGCACAAGAGTTAAGGAAGTCCGATCCAAATGGAGGTTTGATTTCTGCCGAGTATTAACCGAATGAAAGCTGCTTATTCTTGGAAATAAACTAATATTGGTAACAAGAAACGACAATAAGGAATATACATATTGAGAGGCCAATGTCAGGATACCCACACTCGTGAAAAGAGGTCGACAAGAGGTTCGTGAACTCACACCACTTATTGCCGGAACCGCCCGTTTCTGAGCCAAAAATATCCTTCTAGAATGGGAAGAGTTACCCCAAAACATAGTACAATACGACATAAGTGCATGAAAATAAGCAAAGTTGACTAATTTACGTGTCGAAATATCACTCACTTTCGATACCGTTCGAATAGTGAAAATGGCAGTATTAAGTCTTTGAACAAGATCCTGAACGTGGGCTTTCCACGACAGCTTACTATCTATCTGAACACCTAGGAATTTTAACTGTTCAGTTTCACAAATCATATGCCCGTTCTGTGAGATTAAAACGTCAGGTTTTGTTGAATTGTGTGTTAGGAACTGTAAAAACTGAGTCTTATTGTGATTTAACGTTAGTTTATTTTCTACAAGCCATGAACTGAGGTCATGTACTGCTCTACTTGAAACCGAGTCAATCTTGCACACAACATCCTTTACTATTGAAACTTCCCCTTTGAACAATTATACAAGACTGTGCTTAAACTGACACACAATATTTTTAGCGCAACGCAATCTGACTTTCAAAACTCCCTACAAAAGAATGGCCCTGACTAACATTAACCTATACCTTTCACAAATCACTAAATCACTTACCTCACAATAATCTTCGTTTCTCCCACTACTGCAATACAGCAAGCGCCACTACTGCCAGCTAAATAAAAGATTCAAACTATGGAAGGCACTAACTACTGATAGGGATAGTTAGCAAATGAAAGATATTAATAGAGAACAAACAATGTATTTACCTTGATATCATCATATATAAATATAGCAGTTCATGACAAATTTCAAAACTCCGCCATCTCTCTCCCCACATCCACCACTGCTGGCGGCTCACCTCCAACTGCGCAACGCTACGCGCTGTTCACATCCAGCTGCCTAACACTACAATGGCGAGTATTACAACAATGCAAAGCAGCCACAGACTGCACACAGCACAGCCAGTGATTTTCATACAGAGGTGGCGTTACCAATAAAAAACCTAAACAGCCTACTTATATAAAGAAAACATAAACAGCCTACTTACATAGCCCCCATGCTCCCCACAAAAAATTTTACAAAATATTTTTGAGCAGTGGCCAATAATGATTTGATAAAATTTTTCATAATTACAGTAACAAACATATCAAATGCACACACTTATTGATACAATGCTGGTCAAAAGCTAAAATTTTCTCACAGTCCATAAAGACAGTCCTGATCATTCATCACGGTAAAATAGTAGTGTTTTTCTCAAAGTCTGAGCAGTATAAGAAAATGCACATGGAAGTAGTGGATTTCAATGCAGTCTTGAAGAAGTACTGTTGTCCTTCCAACTGAAAGACAGTGCTGACTCTTGACATGCTGACAGGTAATGGGCCACAACAGAGCAAACCCACAGCAGAGTCAATCGAAGTTTTGAAGAGTATTGGTAGGTAGGTCATCACAGAGCAGACACACTGTAGTCCTGGTAGAGATTACGGTATTGGTGGGCCACCAGAGGTGCAGACCCACTGTAATCCTTGTAGAGATAATGGTATTGGTGGATCACCAAAGATGTAGACCCACTGTAGTCCTTGTAGAGACAGCCAGCAGCCATCTGTTGCAAATGTGCAGGTGCACAATCACCATCGAAGAGTCTTGTGGAGAATATAGCAAGTCCATAAACCACCACATGTCCACTCACAAAAAATTTGTTTGAAATGTCCTTAGTACCAGCAATGCTGTTATCCAGTCTCTTGCTGAATTATTAACACACGTGCAAACACTAACAGTCCCTACTTCTCACATATTGTCCATATATTATGACCAACAGAAATGTGTGCAGTGAAATGAATGCTTACAAGTTACTTAATTTGATTAACTGGTGTCAATTACAATATTATAACACGAAAATATAATTACAAAGGTACAAAATACATCATTAAAAACATAACAATACAGATAACATTTGTAGTACAGGCTTTACAAAAGAATAGAAATAAACATATACATCAGTGTTACAGGAATTATGACATGAGTACAATAATAAAAGATCAGAATCACTTTCGAAATATCAACTTCACACATGAGCATTAACACAAAACAAAATAAATAATGTCTAAACATCCTTACAAAGTAAATAACACATTATTAATGCCAATTGTATTTGAGGATAACAGTATTCCTCATCATAGTGAATGTAACTTAGTATTAGAAGAGAAAAAAGTTCTATGAAACAGTACACAGAGACAGGAAGAAAACAAATACACAAGGGTACACAAACATATAGTGGGATAACACAAAAGGGAAAGGACAGGGTTTATTTTACTGCAGTATTTTGCATGGAGATCTCCCTTTGTTCATCATTATTCCCAAAAAGTCCTATCTAAGCCTGCTTTCTGTATTCTGTTCATATTTCTTTCAAAATAATTATTTCCGTTTGTACAATACTCATTTGGGCCCAAATCTTTTTCATATAACTTGGCAATGCATTCTTTACCTATTTTCCATAGTCAGTTTCTTATATAGTCTACCCCCTCTTAAGCTAACTTAAATCTACTGAGCTCAGATGCTAAACTAAGGGACGAGGCAATGCAGCAGCACAAAACAAGTAACACAAACAGCAAGGACAAAAAAAAAATCAAATTTGCAAAGCAAGCTACAGTAAATCTAAATTACCAAGCAATGCAACATTACAACTAATATGAGCCAATGTGCAGCAACAAGAAAAATAAATGAGTAGTAAAACTGGCTTAGCAGAGTAACACAAAGTCAAATTCTGTAACACTATGCCTGGCAAACAGCAGTTTATATCTAAACATGACATAGCTCAAGCAGAAAAAATAGTACACTAAAGATAACAATGCAGATAAGGGAAATGTATAATCACATCTTAATGTCTATGTAATTAAAAGTGGTGCACCACAAATTATTCTACAAAAGAAATTACCAAGTACTTGAAAAGAAAATTATAGATGCAGTTACTGTTATTCGTCCCTTCTTACTGTTCTCTCCATTCCAAGAGCTCCTTTTTCGAAGAATCTGGATCAGAAAATACTTATTTAATAAATCTGTTGACAGAAAGTGTTCACATTAGCAGATGCATTTAAGTTTATTTAATAAAACCAATGCTGCAACACAGCTGGAAACCAGATATTAAACAAAATGAGCAATCTCTTAACTATAAAGACAATAGATGTAAAATGTTTCTAATCATTTCATTAGGCATTTTAGTAAATATCATAAATTACGAGCTCCACAGTATGCTTTCAACAAGGAAATATCAATAGCGAGGACAATGGCCTCCCCTTTCTTTTATTCTACCTGTGCTTCTGATGAGGCACTCACTAATGACTTGTTCTCCCGGCGTCTGACACAGCTGCGTGCCCACGACGCATTACGTGCAGGTGGTCACTTAACTTTCTTACGGAAATATTTACGACAGCAGTTTCCGCTACTGTGACAGTCTCATATACAAAATTTCATGGGTCGAGAATTTGCGTTGCAAATGTGTAGAAACAAAACCCTATAAATATAAGTGTCCAAATAAAATATTCGTCAGCATTGTGATACAGTCACGCATTTACGCACATTTCATAACTCTTAAAGTACGCTTCTTGGTTCCCAACATACTTCTTATTCCTCGTATACGGTATCATCATCTCATTGATCATAAACATATCCCAACAGCATAGTACACATCGTCGTCGTAATAATATCAAAACATTTCAGTCAATACTCAAAATCGTCATAGCTTCCTCCAATAATTTCAAAACCTAAAAAGAATTCTCTGCTCATTTAAATAGCGTCACCTACCTCAAACGTACTTTAAAAATCATGATCTCATACCAAATACATCATTCAAAGCTCTCATAGTATCACAATGGGTCCAAAAAAATATGAACAGTTCACACAGTACAGACAAAATACAATTTCATAAGTGTGAAGTAATCCAACTCTGTAATTGCGTAAACATCTGTCACTGACATAGTAAAAAAATGTTTATCTCTCAGTTAAATCAAACTATGGAAGGCACTAACTACTGATAGGGATAGTTAGCATATGAAAGATATTACTAGAGAACAAATAATGTATTTACCTTGATATCATCATATAGAAATATAGCAGTTCATGACAAATTTCAAAACTCCGCCATCTCTCTCCCCACATCCACCACTGCTGGCGGCTCACCTCCAACTGCGCAACGCTACGCGCTGTTCACATCCAGCTGCCTAACACTACAATGGCGAGTATTACAACAATGCAAAGCAGCCACAGACTGCACACAGCACAGCCAGTGATTTTCATACAGAGGTGGCGTTACCAATAAAAAACCTAAACAGCCTACTTATATAAAGAAAACATAAACGGCCTACTTACACTATCAAGCTAGTGTCATCAGTAAACAGAAATATTTTAGAGTTACCCATAATACTAGAGGGCATATCATTTATATAAATAAGGAACAGGAGCAGCCCCAACACTGATCCCTGGGGCACCCCCCACTTGACAGTACCCCACTCAGATCCCACATCACAGCCATTATCAACATTGTGAATAATGACCTTTTGCTGCCTGTTGCGAAAGTAAGAGGTGAGCCAATTGTGAGCTACTTCCCTAATTCCGTAACGGTCCAACTTCTGGATCAATATTGTGTGATCAACACAGTCAAATGCCTTTGTTAAATCAAAAAATACGCCAAGCGTTCAAAACTTTTTGTTTAGCCCATCCAGTACCTCACAGAGAAAAGAGAATATAGCATTTTCAGTTGTCCAACGACTTCTAAAGCCAAACTGTACATTTGATAGCAAATCGTGTGATATAAAATGATCAATTAACCTTATATACACAGCCTTTTCGATAACTTTAGCAAACACTGATTTCCTGTAGATACTAAATTTTTATTTAATTCACAAGCAATGCTCAGAAAATGGTTGTTAAATGCTGTACATATATCTGATTTATCATTAACAGAAATATTATTACTGCAAACTGACTTTATATCGTCAACCTTATGCTGCTGACCAGACACTTCCTTCACAACTGATTATATGGCTTTAATTTTATCCTGTGAATTAGCTATTCTATTTGCATACCACATACTTTTTGCCTTACTAATAACGTTTTTAAGCACCTTACAATACTGTTTGTAATGGACTACTGTAGCTTCATTGTGACTACTTCTAACATTTTAATATAATTCCCGCTTTGTTCTACATGATATCCTTATCCCACTAGTCAGCCAACCGGACTGTCCATTACTGCTAGTACCCCGTTTAGAACGTTCTGATGGAAAGCAACTCTCAAAGAGCATGAGAAATGTGTTATGGAAAGCATTGTATTTATCATCTATATTATCGGAACTATAAATATCTTGCCACTCTTGTTCCTTGACAAGTTATGAAAAACTCTCTATTGCTGTTGGATTAACTTTCCTACGTAGTTTGTAATTAAATACGACATTGGTTAGAGTACAAAAACCTTTTAGTGTTAAAATTTGTGCATCATGGTCTGAAAGGCCATTCACCCTTTTTCTAACAGAATGCCCATCTAGTAATGAAGAATGAATAAAAATATTGTCTATGACTGTGCTACTGTTCCCCTGTTCTTGGAAAAAACACAGTTTCCTTTAGATCATATGAATTTAGGAGATCTACCAACATCCTTTTTCTTGCACAATCATGTACAAAATTAATATTGAAGTCACCACATAGGACTAATTTCTGGTACTTCCTGCAAAGTGAATCAAGAACCCTCTCTAGCTTAAGCAAAAATGCTCTGAAGTCGGAGTTAGGGGACCTATAAACAACAGCAATTAGAAGTTTAGTTTCACTAAATTCAACTAATGCTGCACAACTTTCAAATATCTGTTCAGTGCAGTGTCGTGATACGTCTATGGTCTCAAATGAAATACTGTTTTTTACGTACAGAGCCACTCCCCCACCCCGCAAGGAACTCCTTGAGAAACAGCCAGCTAATCTGTAGCCTGGTAAAGGAAGCCTCTGAATTATCAAATTATTTAAGTGGTGCTCAGATATACCAATAATTTCAGAGTTAGCATCTACTATCAGTTCACTAACTTTATCTCTAATGCCTCTTATATTTTGATGAAATATGCTAATTCCTTCTCTACTTGGAAACATTCCATCCTCTGGAGGTGAGCCCTTAGTTAGAGGCACTTCCTTTAAGCAGGTATACCTATCAGCTGACTTCAGTCTAAAAAAGGTGCAGCTCTAACACCATGAGTGATACCACTACCACCACCACCACCCACTACACTGTCACCTATAAACTTAGCCAGCCTCCCCTTCCCATACTTATTGAGGTGCAGGCCATGCCTGGTGAAACCCCTATCTACTGATAGACCCAACTGGCACCACTGAGATGTGATCCATGCCCTCCGTCATCAGTGCCCTCCCCAGCCCCACATTAACGCGCCTAACAGCCACATTAAGGTGAGGCCGATCATGACGCTGAAACAGTTGCAGGAAATGCACATTAGTACCACCAGTTTGAGTAGCTATCTTAACCAAGTCACCACTGACATCATATTCCCCGTCCCTATCGAGACTGTTCCCTGCTCCACCCACTATCACTACCTGATTCTCTTTCGTAAAATTCTTTCCTATGTGTCAGGAAATAAGCCACCGTTTTGATATTTGTCCTGTAACACTTGGTGCCCACACTGAATGCATGAAAGAATTAAACTTCTTTCTTTTCAGGAACGTTGTAAGTGTGTTTATGTCTTTTGTAGTTTGGAAGCTGTAAATGTTTGAAATCCGTTCCTTCCTCTTGAATAGCCCTGTATATCATAATATAGTCAAGTGTACATTATCAGTCAATTAAGCACTTATGTAGTGCAATCTTAAATGGATAATACACTTCGCATAGGATGGTTTGCTTAGCTGAAAGTGTTTACTTGCTGTACATTAGAGCAGCTGCCTGAAACAGTCTAAGAATTTATTTCTCATGTCCGTTTCATCGTTGACAATATTTTTCGGTAGCTCTTTCAGGCGCTACAAAGCTCAATACTTCCGGACCGTCCATTAACTCGTACTTGTCCACCCTTCACAGTATCTTCAAAGAGCCTTCAATGCTCATTGCGTTATGACAGTAGTTATGAAAACGTGCACTAAATGAATATTTATACACTCCTGGAAATGGAAAAAAGAACACATTGACACCGGTGTGTCAGACCCACCATACTTGCTCCGGACACTGCGAGAGGGCTGTACAAGCAATGATCACACGCACGGCACAGCGGACACACCAGGAACCGCGGTGTTGGCCGTCGAATGGCGCTAGCTGCGCAGCATTTGTGCACCGCCGCCGTCAGTGTCAGCCAGTTTGCCGTGGCATACGGAGCTCCATCGCAGTCTTTAACACTGGTAGCATGCCGCGACAGCGTGGACGTGAACCGTATGTGCAGTTGACGGACTTTGAGCGAGGGCGTATAGTGGGCATGCGGGAGGCCGGGTGGACGTACCGCCGAATTGCTCAACACGTGGAGCGTGAGGTCTCCACAGTACATCGATGTTGTCGCCAGTGATCGGCGGAAGGTGCACGTGCCCGTCGACCTGGGACCGGACCGCAGCGACGCACGGATGCACGCCAAGACCGTAGGATCCTACGCAGTGCCGTAGGGGACCGCACCGCCACTTCCCAGCAAATTAGGGACACTGTTGCTCCTGGGGTATCGGCGAGGACCATTCGCAACCATCTCCATGAAGCTGGGCTACGGTCCCACACACCGTTAGGCCGTCTTCCGCTCACGCCCCAACATCGTGCAGCCCGCCTCCAGTGGCGTCGCGACAGGCGTGAATGGAGGGACGAATGGAGACGTGTCGTCTTCAGCGATGAGAGTCGCTTCTGCCTTGGTGCCAATGATGGTCGTATGCGTGTTTGGCGCCGTGCAGGTGAGCGCCACAATCAGGACTGCATACGACCGAGGCACACAGGGCCAACACCCGGCATCATGGTGTGGGGAGCGATCTCCTACACTGGCCGTACACCACTGGTGATCGTCGAGGGGACACTGAATAGTGCACGGTACATCCAAACCGTCATCGAACCCATCGTTCTACCATTCCCAGACCGGCAAGGGAACTTGCTGTTCCAACAGGACAATGCACGTCCGCATGTATCCCGTGCCACCCAACGTGCTCTAGAAGATATAAGTCAACTACCCTGGCCAGCAAGATCTCCGGATCTGTCCCCCATTGAGCATGTTTGGGACTGGATGAAGCGTCGTCTCACGCGGTCTGCACGTCCAGCACGAACGCTGGTCCAACTGAGGCGCCAGGTGGAAATGGCATGGCAAGCCGTTCCACAGGACTACATCCAGCATCTCTACGATCGTCTGCATGGGAGAATAGCAGCCTGCATTGCTGCGAAAGGTGGATATACACTGTACTAGTGCCGACATTGTGCATGCTCTGTTGCCTGTGTCTATGTGCCTGTGGTTCTGTCAGTGTGATCATGTGATGTATCTGACCCCAGGAATGTGTCAATAAAGTTTCCCCTTCCTGGGACAATGAATTCACGGTGTTCTTATTTCAATTTCCAGGAGTGTAATAAGTCATTCGCTTGGATTGGTGTACCATCCCTATCTTCTGCAGCAACACCTACCTGTTTGCCACACACAGATACTTCTGCATTACTGCACTTCATCTTACAAAATCCTGATTGCGTAGATCATTTAGTTTTGTGCGTTCTGTGTCTGATTACTTTCCGCACTTGGTTATCCGCGCGATAGCCCACTTGCATCTAAGATTTGTGAATATCACAGAGAACTGTATCCGATAAGGTAAAGAAACAGAATTATAGCTGGGGGCCGTCTGGGGGGGGGGGGGGACTGTAACGGGACAGGATTGGAAGCGGAACCGAGATTGGAAGGCGAGACGCAATTGCTCCACCGCCGCTTCTTATCTGGTGCTGCACAGTAGCAACATTTATGTACATTGTTGATCTTTTTCTGTAATTTTGAGGCTCACATTTTACCTACCACAGCAGACCAACATCTGCCACATCAAAATCGCAGCTGCAAGTTGCATTTTCAGTAATTCATACAGCTATTGCACGATTTTGAAAATTTATATTGCAGTCATAATGCACTGAGTAATAGCTACTCTGATCAACCAGAACATTAGGACCACCGATTTACTACCGATGTAAAGCCGTCGAGGCAATAGCAGGGTCACCTGGCAAGGTTTGACGGGTAGTCAAACACACGTACGGTGCATCTAGTATCAGTTATCGTGCTGACAGCGTAGAATGGGGAATGCTAGCAATCCATCTTTCACCGAGGCCAGATTGTGATTGCCCGGAGGCTCCGCACGATCACTTCGGAAACTACACGACTTGTCGGGTGTTCGAGGAGTACTGTAGTGACCAACACGTAGCGAAATGAAGGTGAAACGACGTTCAGACGTTATGGAGTTGGACGGTCACTTCTTATAATAGATGTCGAACGTCGTAAAGTCGGCAGACTGGTAAAACACAACAGACGCCGAACTGTGGCAGAGCTAACATCAGATTTTAATGCTGGGCAGAGTTCATGTGTTCCTAAACACACAATGTACCGAGCACTCCAAATGATGGGGTCTCCGCAGACGACGAAATGTTAACCCCACACCATCGCTAACTACGAATGAAAAATGAGCACACATGACCACTGGCACTAGACATTGGTGCAGTGGCAGAGCGCACAGTGGTCTGATGAATCTCGAAACCTTCTTTATCTTACCGATGGGAGGGTGCGAATCCGTCGCCTTCCTGATTAAGAGCTGTCCTTGACACCTGTACTGTGGCTGGACGCGGCTGCATTATGCTCTAGGGAAGATTCACACTGACATTCATGGTTTCAGTGGTGCTCGTACAAGGCGCCATGACGGCCGACAATTATCTTACACTGGTTGCAGACCACATACACCCTTTCATGAAGATCATGTTCCCGACGGCAGTGGCATTTTTCAACAAGATAATACGGTATGTATTAAGGGCGGGAGTGTGATGGAGTTGTTCGAGGATAACATTGGACAGTTCCAATTGATATGCTGGCCCCCCCAACTCACCAGATCTGAATTCGATGGAACACATCTGAGCGGTGATTGGACGTGGCATCATTGCACCCTTCCCCGGAATTTACGGTAATTTTGTGACTTGTGTTTGCGGATGTGGTGCCAACTCCCTCCAGCTATCTACCAAGGCTTCATAGTTTGCATGCCACGACGCGTCACCGCTGTTACCCGTGCGAAAAGTAGGCATACCTACTATTATGTAGGTGGTCAAAATATTCTGGCTGATTTGTGTTTGGTCTTATGTTCAACTTTCAACACAATAAGAGAAGTGTTACAGTCAGAAACTGTGGAGGCCATTATATCTTGTGGCAGTGTAACTCACAGCTAGCAAATACTCAGTTTATATTCGTCTAGTATCTGAGAATGAGAGCATCACAGTTTCGCAGCAAATTTTACACATAATTTCAAACTTATACGAAAATTTTTCTGACTAACACACCTAAAAGTGGTCAAAGGGGAAAAAAAGTTTATAGCTTTCTACATGTTTGCAGCTCATGTAGTATAACTGCTGCATCATGCATAACAACTTATTTTCTTACCAATAACCATTTTGCAGACAGTATCCAAACATGAAAGATAGTGTACCTGCAAAAATATATCATTTATAAGACACTGATTTCAGGAGAGACGCGTGATAAACTGAGATTTATACCCGTGAGCTCGATTCTTGGAAGAATCGGTTATGTATGTAATAGTAACGTTGTTAGAAAACAGGAAAGCTGTATTTATGTCTTATTGACTTATGATTTGAATACTGCTACAGAATCTGGATTTGCGATAACGATAAACAGGGCTCAAGTTCAGAGAGGGAGGAGGGGGAGAGGAGATGGATCAAGAGGTGGGAGGAAATGGACATAGCGGAAAGGAAGAGATGAACAGAGATAAGGGGCAGGTGAAGATGGAGAGAAGGGGGAGAAGATGGACAGAGAAAGCGGAGGATGTTGTGCAGAGAGAGAGAGAGAGAGAGAGAGAGGAAAGAGGAGGAAGAGATGAACAGAGAGAAAGGGGAGTGGGAGATGCACAGAGTCAGGGAAAAGGACGAGATTAGGACGTGTATACTTAACCAGAATGCGCCCCAGCAACGTGTGGCTGCCAACTGCCAACAGTTAGTACATAAAAGTAACACACGTGGCGCTGAGGAATGTAAAAGATACACTCCTGGAAATTGAAATAAGAACACCGTGAATTCATTGTCCCAGGAAGGGGAAACTTTATTGACACATTCCTGGGGTCAGATACATCACATGATCACACTGACAGAACCACAGGCACATAGACACAGGCAACAGAGCATGCACAATGTCGGCACTAGTACAGTATATATCCACCTTTCACAACAATGCAGGCTGCTATTCTCCCATGGAGACGATCGTAGAGATGCTGGATGTAGTCCTGTGGAACGGCTTGCCATGCCATTTCCACCTGGCGCCTCAGTTGGACCAGCGTTCGTGCTGGACGTGCAGACCGCGTGAGACGACGCTTCATCCAGTCCCAAACATGCTCAATGGGGGACAGATCCGGAGATCTTGCTGGCCAGGGTAGTTGGCTTACACCTTCTAGAGCACGTTGGGTGGCACGGGATACATGCGGACGTGCATTGTCCTGTTGGAACAGCAAGTTCCCTTGCCGGTCTAGGAATGGTAGAACGATGGGTTCGATGACGGTTTGGATGTACCGTGCACTATTCAGTGTCCCCTCGACGATCACCAGTGGTGTACGGCCAGTGTAAGAGATCGCTCCCCACACCATGATGCCGGGTGTTGGCCCTGTGTGCCTCGGTCGTATGCAGTCCTGACTGTGGCGCTCACCTGCACGGCGCCAAACACGCATACGACCATCATTGGCACCAAGGCAGAAGCGACTCTCATCGCTGAAGACGACACGTCTCCATTCGTCCCTCCATTCACGCCTGTCGCGACGCCACTGGAGGCGGGCTGCACGATGTTGGGGCGTGAGCGGAAGACGGCCTAACGGTGTGCGGGACCGTAGCCCTGCTTCATGGAGATGGTTGCGAATGGTCCTCGCCGATACCCCAGGAGCAACAGTGTCCCTAATTTGCTGGGAAATGGCGGTGCGGTCCCCTACGGCACTGCGTAGGATCCTACGGTCTTGGCGTGCATCCGTGCGTCGCTGCGGTCCGGTCCCAGGTCGACGGGCACGTGCACCTTCCGCCGACCACTGGCGACAACATCGATGTACTGTGGAGACCTCACGCCCCACGTGTTGAGCAATTCGGCGGTACGTCCACCCGGCCTCCCGCATGCCCACTATACGCCCTCGCTCAAAGTCCGTCAACTGCACATACGGTTCACGTCCACGCTGTCGCGGCATGCTACCAGTGTTAAAGACTGCGATGGAGCTCCGTATGCCACGGCAAACTGGCTGACACTGACGGCGGCGGTGCACAAATGCTGCGCAGCTAGCGCCATTCGACGGCCAACACCGCGGTTCCTGGTGTGTCCGCTGTGCCGTGCGTGTGATCATTGCTTGTACAGCCCTCTCGCAGTGTCCGGAGCAAGTATGGTGGGTCTGACACACCGGTGTCAATGTGTTCTTTTTTCCATTTCCAGGAGTGTATTTCTCAGTGGATATGCAGTTAAACTGCGGATGCAGTAATTGTGTGACCTGCTGAAGACTAAGCTGATGTAACCACGGGGTTTCAAAGAGATTAAGGACGAATTCGGAGAAAAATAGCGCTTACACAGTCAGACTCGTTAATAACTTGCTTCATTAGAAACCAATTCCTTTTATAAGATATCCAGGCATAGACAGAATTTCAGTATTCAACATCAGCACAAATGAAATCACTTTAGAAGACACACAAAAGTAACGATATTAAGGAATCAGAATGACTTATTATTGACTGAAAAGGGATTTTAGAATCTAGCATGATCGTGAATAGCAATAGCAGGTATAGGTATTTATGAGGATGTAGGACATGTCCTCGTGCCTAATCACGATCGGAAAACAAGCTCATCCTACATGAATGCAGCCGATTACCATTTGCGGTGCTTTCGTTAACCCAGCTGCCTATTGTGAACGTGTCAATCGATCTGTTAGAGCATCGTTTTGAACAGCAGCCGGTGACCGCCTGACTGTACAGACACAAGATCAGAACAAAAGGTGTGTAAAACTCACCAGCAACTAGGGTAAACTGCAAATCAGGCCCACATGGTGCCGAGAACAGGACAAATTCCTGTGTTAGGCTGCATGACTGGCTATGATAAACGAACGAGCCTCAAGTGTGACGTGTCACGCAATTGGCCAGGCGAAAGAGCTACACTACGCAGTGCGTCATCAATACCAGTGTGTTAATATGTGTGCCGCTTTCGATAAGACAGGGGAAAGTCATGTCAATTTATGAATGAAATGCGTGCACTCGAAACCAGACACGCTTCAATTTCTACAGTATCCATGTTCGTCATAAAAGAGGAACGTTCAAATACTTCACTTGTCGCTTGGTATTTTACGGACGCGTCACACGAAGGCTTACAAAGAATCCGAAAGACGTTAATTTACAAAAGTCATTTTGTTCAAACTTAAAATATCACTTGAAACAGTTAAATTGGAAATCAACTATGGAACATTGACATTGCTCTCTCCACAATACAAAATTTAGCAAAAACTGCCATTCGCGGAAACGTTCAAAACTTTAGTAATAATATCTTTGCAGATACCAGCAAGGCACGTACTAAATACACGGAGTGATCGCACCTACTGCTAGACATAGACTAACTGCACTGCTCCACACCGTTTCAAATGTCGTTCACAGGTGCAGACGTCTGAGAGAACTCTAGACTTTCTCGCATCAAGGACTATGTTCGAGGCTAATCATCACATTAATATATTGACGTTGAAACTTCCTGGCAGATTAAAACTGTGTGCCACATCGAGACTCGAACTCAGGACTTTTGTCTTTCGCCTGCAAGGACGCTACCAACTGAGCTAGCCAAGCACGAGTCACGACCTCTCCTCACAGCGTCAGTTCTGCCAGTACCTCGTCTCCCACCTTCCAAACTTGGCAGAATTGAAGCTGTGAGGAGAGGTCGTGACTCGTGCTTGGCTAGCTCAGTTGGTAGCGTCCTTGCAGGCGAAAGACAAAAGTCCTGAGTTCGAGTCTCGGTGTGGCACACAGTTTTAATCTGCCAGGAAGTTTCATATCAGAGAACACTCAGCTGCAGAGTGAAAATCTCATTCTCCATACTGAAGTTAATTAGAAACCTCTTCTTCCATAAAACAGAAGTTAGAATTTTTCAAAAAGAACTGTTCAACATGTAAGTCTGCAGGCTTTCAAGGCCATTGCCACTGAAGTTAAAATCTTCTGGGTTATTAGGCCGCGTCATATTTCCTCTAAAATAACCGAGATTTCGACCCCCTGCTGGGATCTTCCTCAGGACCTTCCGGTGTCCACTACTATTAGAACACTGTCAGAGACCGGTGTCGTGTTCTCTTATAAAGGGGAGTTTTCCCGCCCTTGTGCTGGAGAAGTGGTAGTATTGGTTAAAATTCTTATGGCCATCATTGGTGGGCCGTCTTTATAGCCTAATATTCCGGCATTGTTGTAGAAGAAAAGGAGTTTTTGGCTAAACTCTTGCAGATAGTATTGGTGGCCCATCATCCCTAGATATGCCAAACTTACACTGGAGAAGGGTCAATGGTTTGAATTGCTCCTACTGCTACTTGTTGGCCTTGAGCTTTGGCTGGATGCGAAACGGACAGAGCAAGAGGGAACGTTTACCCGCAATATTATTGTCCTACGAGGTGACTTGCAGCTTGTTGTTTATGCTGCGTGCACACCGCGGTCACATATTCACTTCCTTGATGGCGGGGACCTATGATGCCAGAAGCCTATAGCCGTCCTCTCTAGTGATATTAGATGCATTCTTGGAAGTTTCAACAGTTTCTCGAACCATTCATCTGCAAATGTTTGTTTCCTTAGCCAGTGCACATACATTACTGAAATCGATGTCATAGCCACAGTTCCTGTGATGTTCTGTTACTGCCGATTTTATGCTTTGTTTTAGCTGCGTATGCCGTTCGTCTTCCTTAATGCATTCTTTAACAGTTCTTGCCGTTTCGCCTATATACTGTAATACAGGGCTGGCCAGAAATTCTGCACGCGTGCGGTGCTCCTGCCCATGTGCAACTACCGGGTCATAGCGTGCACGCCGCAGCCGTCAGCGTTCATGTAGCGCATGTTTCTACGCACAGATGTCGCTTTATCCACTTGCTGAGATACTCTGTACCGGCGCATTCTAGTGCTCTTTCCACAGCTTGCAAGCCAACCATGGGAAGGTATTTCGCGTATTAAACATTTAAAATACTGTCACAGTCTACTCATTGAGACGTCTACTTTTATGTCAACAGCTTAACCCAGTAAGACAAGTAATACAGTTAACAACCGTGGGTTTTTATTAAGGCAGCTTGACTGACGGCACGTAAATACGCGTAGTGTTTTTGATCTAGTATTGAAGAAAGAGAGCACTTAGCGACTTCCAACGAACCTTAGTCATGATTTCAAATAACATTAAACTAATGCAAGGTTTCCTATAACTAATTCTCGGTGCCCTGAGCTATACCCACATAATTTCTGTCTCACTGACCTCTGAACAGGATGACAACCGCAGACCTCTCGATGATCACCTGTACCATTATTGCTATATCCTTCATCAGTTCCGTCTGAAATCTGCACAATAGCCGACAATTAGATGAATGTTATGTTTTAGCGAGTCCAGCTGAGCATAGCCCTTCACACTTTTTTTTTTTTTTTAAAAAAAAAGAACCTAAATGTAAGTATACAACAATCGGTTTAATGGCCAATTTTCCTTATAATAATGTAACATGGAGCAGAATGAGGCAATAGTGCACAGTTAGTTAGTAAACAATAATTTTTAATTATGAAAGGAATAAATCCAAACACGTTTATCACTGGTCATGAGAAATGATATAGCTAATATCGGGCACAAAAGCACGGCTCATTGACAAACGCAAGCAGTTGCGGGAGATTTTCATCACTGATGCTTGATAAAAACGACTGAGAACATAGATCTTCCGTTCTTTGCTTTTTCACAGTACCTGCCATTTCTCAGTACTTCTCTGTTAAAGTTACGGTCACCAGGGGTAACCGAGACTGGGTATGTTGCGCTCTTGCTTGTACCACATAAACAGGGAAGAGGAGCCGCCGCCGTTCATTTAGGACACATGCCTAATAACAGATGTCGCTGTCGCTCGCTGTCGCACACGTGCGCACATGTGCAGCGCTTCCGCACGTCTGCACACTGTGCAGCGTTTGGCCGGCTTTGCTGTAATACGTCCGGCCGTGGCCACTTCCGCCAACGCAACGGCCGAGCCTGCCACCCTGGTGGGCGAGCGCCTGGGGAGAGGTCACAGCAGTCATTGTGCAAGGGCGCAGTGGAAAGTCATGGCGGGCGCCCGTGCAACGCTCGAGGAGGGACACGATGTGAAGGGCCCGTCTGACAACGAGAAGCGTTCCGAGAACTGATGGGCCTCTGCAGCCATCAATACGGAACGCCAAGAATGTACGCGCGAAAGCATCTGAGTTCTTCTGGCCTGGCGGCAGTCAATTTACCTGCATGAATGTGCCGACATTTCCAGCACCGCACGACACAGAGAGCAGGTTATACAAATCGCGGGGAATTGGCGCAGGGTGGCGTGTGAAAGAAGTCAGCGTTCGTCGGAAGATGTTTTTCTAGTCAGTGAGGAAATTCCTTATAAATCACGGACGGCAGCAAATTTTGAGGCGGAGCGCAAAATTGAGCCTGTCCAGGGCTCATGCAGGGAGAGCGGTTATAAAGAAGTGTTGTGTAGCTGCTCTCCCAACAGCCTCAGAATGCAGGAAAACATCTTAAGAATATGGAACGGTGAGAAAGATGCACATTCACGAACCACACGCCAGCCCACGCCAGATAGGAAATTTCCACCCTGCGCAGAGAGGCGTGGCGATGAAACGGCGATCAGTCATTGGGTTGCATTGAAAATTTTGTCCGTCAGTGACAACGCTGAATGGAAGAATATTCCTAAGAGGAGATGAGCTGAGAGATGGGAGGAGAGGCGAGAAGGGAGCCGTGGTGACACCACGGAAGCGAGAGGACGTGGACGCTCTACCACCGATCGCCAACATCCGCCTTCTTACACCGTTGTGGCACAGCTTCGGACATGCGACCGACAACTGTCAGACAACCCGGACATCGAACCTGGGCCCCGCCGCAACCCCGAGACTGTTCATGAGGACAGCCGACTCGCTCAGCACAGCTCCGAGGCGACGCACCGTACCTACACATCCCCTGCCACCGACAGCAGGATACGACGAAGAAAGGTGAGACGATTCGTTCCCTCCTCCTTCCGCTTAATAACCGAGTCATGTTCACACCCAGATAAATCAGCCCTGAGATTTGTTATTTTGTTTCGTGTAAACATCACGAAAATAAATACATTTATTTCATGGTTTGCTCATGTAAGCAATGTTTTACATTCATACATGAACACCTGGTTTGATTTAATTTCATTATTGATCTCAATTAATTATTGCCTCCTAACGTGGGGCAATCTCATATCTGCTCGTCATTTCACGTCCGACAGCAGAGAGAAGACTTCACAGCTCACTACATTTTTGGCGCCCAACATGGAGCGACCTCATTGGTAATGTTCACGGTATCTGATGACACAAAATAATTTTTCTAGTTCACGACAATTGACTTTGCCGCAGCCACATATCACTTGATAGACCCATTGTGGAGGCAGTCAGGTGCATCCGTTTTTCGTCGCAAAAATCTTTTATTTTGTTTTGGCTAAAGAAAGATGTCTGAATACCATTTTTCTTTAGAATTCTGCTTATGCGGTCAGTGACCCCAGAACTGAACAGTAGCTTAACGAGGTGAGAAGGAGATTCCTCGTCATTCTTATTAGCGTGATTAATGTTCCGCCTAAAAGCCCTGTCTATTGAACAACTATCAAAGCCATTTACCTTAAATGTCCTGTTTCAAAAATTCAACTCCGATTCCAAGTTGTCCTCATCGCTGATACGGAAGGCACGTGAAGAGAGAGTGTTGAGCACTGCTTGCTTATGGGCTGGGTGGTGGCGCGAAGAGGCATCAAATATCTGTTTCTGTTGGTCAACTTTCTGTACACTCTGTGACCAAAAGTGTTATCAGATCTGTATACCAACACAGAACGGGAGACCGACCACGCTCTCAACCTCCAAGGTAAAAATAATTTAAAAAGTTTTGAATAGGGTGTTTCCTTACTCAGATACGAATACTATTAAAATTTTTGGTTTGTAGCTTTTATGGTAGAAGAAGAAGTGAAATGGAAACGAGACAGATGAAAAAAAGTAGTTAAACTGTTCAATGTTTCAAAAGTGAGAGCCATAACAATTTATACATTTATCGCAATGTGACACAGGACAGTCAATGCCTTCTTGGAAAACTAGTTGTGATTGCCTATGGAAAAATGACTGAACGCAGGCTTGCACCTCTTCGTCCTAACCAAATTGATAGCCTCACGCCTTCTTTCACGGATCCAAAAATACGGAAATCGTCAGGGGGTAGATCGGGACTGACTATATGGAGGATGTAACTTGTACAGCGTACTCGAAACAACTATGTCAACCTGTGGGGCGCCCTCACATACTCCGATCTGTTCCCATTCGATTTCCATGTTAATGGAGCGACGAAGAGAGATATTCGTGGCCGTTGATCAGTTCCGGTCTAAGAGTTGCACGCATGCTTACATTCATGGTTCCGTAGGCAACTGCAAACATTTCTCTGTGAAGGCTTTGATAGCTTTACCTCACAGTGAGATATTAGAATTTATGGCGATTACTTTTGAAATAATGAACTACACTTACTGTTCTCCCATCTATCTCGTTTTGATTGAACTGTCCCTTATATGAGTTGGTGCACAAGTTCGTGGCGTTTCGAGAGTTTTATGAGCACAACAAAAACACATAATAGAGAATTAAGTCATTAATAATGTACAGTTCTCCACGGTTTACAACATTATGCCAATGCTTGAGTAATTTTTTAGATTCTGCGACTGTAGAAATCACGTGGATTTGAGGCGACGAACTCGTCATGTTCAGAGCACATTTTTATCGGCAAATAAAGTGTCTTGTAGATTGTTCGACAGAGAGCGGAGAAGGTGAAAATCTCAGAGCTCAAGATCAGTTGAATAATATGGGTGCGGAATGACTTCCCAACTCAACTAATGTATAGTGCTTTTTTGTCAATCTGTTCGTTGTCCTTGGAGGAAGTCCCAGTTGTTGACGATAAACGTCAGCAGTGATAGTTACACCTCGGAGAAATAATTCGTGGTACACCATATCGTCGCTGTTCCACCACAGGCATAAAATTATGTTTTGTGGATGCGCCCAGGCCCTTGTACGGGTAGCAGCTACTTTGTTTAGGCTCACCCATTCGTTTCTTTTCGTTATTTTAGCATAAAGACACAATTTGTCGTCACCAGTAACGGTACAGAACAGTAATGGTCGGTGTCGTTCAGGACTCAGCTGATGACAAGCAGGCAGAGATGTACACTACTGGCGATTAAAATTGCTACACCACGAAGATGACGTGCTACAGACGCGAAATTTAACCGACAGGAAGAAGATGCTATGATATGCAAATGATTAGCATTTCTGAGCATTCACACAAGGTTGGCACCGGTGGCGACACCTACAACGTGTTGACATGAGGAAGGTTTCCAACCGATTTCTCATATACAATCCGCAGTTGACCGGCGTTGCCTGGTGAAACGTTGTTGTGAAGCCTCGTGTAAGGAGGAGAAATGCGTACCATCACGTTTCCGTCTCTGATAAAGGTCGGATTGTAGCCTATTGCGATTGCAGTTTACCGTATCGCGACATTGCTGCTCGCGTTGGTCGAGATCCAATAACTGTTGGCAGAATATGGAATCGGTGGTTTCAGGAGGGTAATACGGAACGCCGTGCTGGATCCCAACGGCCTCGTGTCACTAGCAGTCGAGATGACAGGCATCTCATCCGCATGGCTGTAACTGATCGTGCAGCCACGTCTTGATCCCTGAGTCAACAGATGGGGACGTTTTCAAGATAACAACCATCTGCACGAACAGTTCGCCGACGTTTGCATGGATTGTCAGCTCGGAGACCATGGCTGCGGTTTCCCTTGACGCTGCATCACAAACAGAAGCGCCTGCGATGGTGTACTCAATGACGAACCTGGGTGCACGAAAGGCAGGTTCTGTTTACAGCATCATGATGGTCGCATCCGTGTTTGGCGTCATCGCGGTGAACGCACATTATAAGCGTGTATTCGTCATCGTCATACTGGCGTATCATCAGGCGTGATGGTATGGGGTGCCATTGGTTACACGTCTCGGTCACCTCTTGTTCGCATTGACGGAACTTCGAACAGTGGAAGTTACATTTCAGATGTGTTAGGACCCGTGGCTCTACCCTTCATTCGATCCCTGCGAAACCCTACTTTTCAGCAGGATAATGCATGACTGAATGTTGCAGGTCCTGTACAGGCCTTTCTGGATACAGAAAATGTTCGACTGCTGCCCTGACCAGCACATTCTCCAGATCTCTCACCAATTGAAAACGTCTGGTCAATGGTGGCCGAGGAACTGGTTCGTCACAATACGCCAGTCACTACTCTTGATGAACTGTGGTATCGTGTTGATGGTGCATGGTCAGCTGTACCAGTGCATGCCATCCACGCTCTGTTCGACTCAATGCCCAGGCGTATCAAGGCCGTTATTACGGTCAGAGTTAGTTGTTATGGGTACTGATTTCTAAGGATCTATGCACCCAAATTGCGTGGAAATGTAATCGCATGTCAGTTCTAGTATAATATATTTTGTCGAATGAATACCCGTTTATCATCTGCATATCTTCTTGGTGTAGCAATTTTAATGGCCACTAGTGTACATATGACCACCCAATGAGTTTTGTGATTTTGGCTTACGGCGTGCGGTACGCATACACCAGATTTTTAAGTCTTCTCCACTGCATGCAAATGTCGCACGATAGTGGAATGATCACAGTTCATCCCATTTGACAACGTTCGTGCATACTGGCGTGGATCAGTGTGGATTAATGCCTTTAAACGATATTCATCAAAACGCCGAAGGTCTTTCTGACATAGAGAGTTACTAATGTAAAATTATCCTCCATACAACTAGAAAACCACTTCCTTGCAGAGCTCAGGTGAATGGAATTATCCCCATACCCGACGCAAATGCTTCCGATGCTGTCATCCCTCTATTGAACTAAAAGGGAAGAATATGTCGGAATTCTTCCGAATTTCTCCAACTGGCACTTCACCTTCTAACTTCCACAGCTCCATCACTGTCTCCAAATGACAAAATGACAGTATGTTAGCTGACACAGAGTCAGCTAGAAACGAAAAATTTCAGTCGATAAATCGACCAATGGCAACCAGAATACCAACAGATACAACATAATCGCTACCAACTTGTGCACCAACGTAATACTTTGCCGGATATCGGAATTACGAAAACGAATCATTATCTAGGGAACTAAGAATTGCCTAGGCTTCAAACTATGGTTCTTTTACTTTCACATATATTCTATCTCACTGTGTTACGTTTAGAAGTGTTTTTAAGAAGTTATGATTTTAAAGACGAGATATTGCACAGTTGTTAGCCATCACGCCTGTTGCGTTTACAGTTTTATTCGCCGACTGCAGCAAGCGCTTAAGGGTACGGCGGCGGCGGGGGGGGGGGGGGGGGGGGGACGGAAATGGGCTCCAAGGGCAGGGGTCACATCTACTCTCCCTCAATGTATAAGATAAATCATCGAATTACTAGTGCGTTCCAGGCCCGCTTGGTCCCTGACACCATGGTGCAGAATTTCCTAAGTGTCTGGCTAGAAATCCATGGTGAGTCTCCCAGCAATGGCCAACGTCCCCTATGTCCTCCGTAGGTAAATTCGTCTGTGTCTTCCCAAGCACGTGGCATGAGGACCGCGACTCCTCAGGAAGTTGGTAAGGCCTCTCGACGGGCAGTTGCCGACAGCTTTCGCACCAGCCAGCAGGGCGGCGCTGTCGGTGTGGCGACCTCGGGCGGCCGTGTTTATCCGCAGTCCCCTGTAACGCAATAACCCGCCCCCGGCTCGCTGATTGCTTCCTCTGGCGGCCGTCCTATCCGTCTCCAGAGCGGTCGGCCGATTAGCTGCCGTCAGCCGCCCCTCAGCCGGGGTTCCGGTGACCTGGCTAGCGTAGATCCGGCCAGAAGCCGAAATAACCCCGCTCATGTTGAAGCACGCTCTCTGCGACAGGCAGTAGAGAAATTCTACTGCGGAAAATGCTGCAGCCTTCCTGCAGCTTCAGCAGTACTGGCGCTCCAAGCGGCTGTAGTGCAATAGCAGACTAATGGCGTGTTAAAAGCTGATAAACTGTTATTTTAAATTGGTCTACGTTCTTATTTCCCATTCACTAACTGGGGAGGGGGGGGGGGGGGCGGATGATTTTTCCAATATAGTTATATAAATGTAATTAAAGTAACAGCGCTAGTAGTTGCTAATGTCAACCTGCAACACTATTAAGTCACTGTATGTAAATCTTGTAGATTAAA
The DNA here is from genome assembly GCF_023864345.2 of Schistocerca serialis cubense. Taxonomy (NCBI): domain Eukaryota; kingdom Metazoa; phylum Arthropoda; class Insecta; order Orthoptera; family Acrididae; genus Schistocerca; species Schistocerca serialis. Next base: position 91,287,888 of record NC_064646.1, on the reverse strand, counting down.
ACTGAAGAAACTGCAAGAAGGTGGGAATTTAAGGAGATGGGACCTGGATAAACTGACTAACCTGAGGTTGTACGGAGTTTCAGGGAGAGCATAAGCGAACAATTGACAGGAATGGCGGAAAGAAATGCAGTAGAAGAAGTATGGGTAGCTTTGAGGGATGAAGTAGTGAAGGCAGCAGAGGATCAAGTAGGTAAAAAGACGAGGGCTAGTAGAAATCCTTGGGTAACAGAAGAAATATTGAATTTAATTGATGAAAGGAGAAAATACAAAAATGCCGTAAATGAAGCAGGCAAAAAGGAATACAAACGTCTCAAAAATGAGATCGACAGACACTGCAAAATGGCGAAGCAGGGATGGCTAGAGGACAAATGTAAGGATGTAGAGGCGTATATCACTAGGGGTAAGATAGATACTGCTTACAAGAAAATTAAAGAGACCTTTGGAGAAAAGAGAACCACTTGCATGAATATCAAGAGCTCAGATGGAAACCCAGTTCTAAGTAAAGAAGGGAAAGCAGAAAGGTGGAAGGGTATATGGAGGGTATATACAAGGGCGATGTACTTGAGGACAATATTATGGAAATGGAAGAGGATGTAGATGAAGATGAAATGGGAGATACGATACTTCGTGAGGAGTTTGACAGAGCACTGAAAGACCTGAGTCGAAACAACGCCCCCGGAGTAGACAACATTCCATTGAAACTACTGACGGCCTTGGGAGAACCAGTCCTGACAAAACTCTACCATCTGGTGAGCAAGATGCATGAAACAGGCGAAATACCCTCAGACTTCAAGAAGAATATAATAATTCCAATCCCAAAGAAAGCAGGTGCTGACAGATGTAAAAATTACCGAACTATCAGTTTAATAAGTCATAGCTGCAAAATACTAACGCGAATTCTTTACAGACGAATGGAAAAACTGGTAGAAGCCGACCTCGGGTAAGATCAGTTTGGATTCCGTAGAAACACTGGAACACGTGAGGCAATAATGACCCTACGACTTATCTTAGAAGCTAGATTAAGGAACGGCAAACCTACGTTTCTAGCATTTGTAGACTTAGAGAAAGCTTTTGACAATGTTGACTGGAATACTCTCTTTCACATTCTGAAGGTGGCAGGGGTAAAATACAGGGAGCGAAAGGCCATTTACAATTTGTACAGAAACCAGATGGCAGTTATAAGAGTGGAGGGACATGAAAGGGAAGCAGTGGTTGGGAAGGGAGTGAGACAGGGTTGTAGTCTCCCCCGATGTTATTCAATCTATATATTGAGCAAGCAGTGAAGGAAACAAAAGACAAGTTCGGAGTAGGTATTAAAATCCATGAAGAAGAAATAAAAACTTTGAGGTTCGCCGTTGACATTGTAATTCTGTCAGAGACAGCAAAGGACTTGGAAGAGCAGTTCAACGGACTGGATAGTATCTTGAAAGGAGGATATAAGATGAACATCAACAAAAGCAAAACGAGGATAATGGAATGTTGTCGAATTAAGTCGAGTGATGCGGAGGGAATTAGATTAGGGAATGAGACACTTAAAGTAGTAAAGGAGTTTTGCTATTTGGGGAGCAAAATAATTGATGATGGTCGAAGTAGAGAGGATATAAAATGTAGACTGGCAATGGCAAGGAAAGCGTTTCTGAAGAAGAGAAATTTGTTAACATCGAGTATAGATTTAAGTGTCAGGAAGTCGTTTCTGAAAGTATTTGTATGGAGTGTAGCCATTTATGGAAGTGTAACATGGACGATAAACAGTGTAGACAAGAAGAGAATAGAAGCTTTTGAAATGTGGTGCTACGGACGAATTCTGAAGATAAGGTGGGTAGATCACATAACTAATTGAGGAAGTATTGAATAGGATTGGGGAGAAGAGAAGTTTGTGGCACAACTTGACTAGAAGAAGGGATCGGTTGGTAGGACATGTTCTGAGGCATCAAGGGATCACCAATTTAGTACTGGAGGGCTGCGTAGAGGGTAAAAATCGTAGAGGGAGTCCAAGAGATGAATACACAAAGCAGATTCAGAAGGATGTAGGTTGCAGTAGGTACTGGGAGATGAAGAAGCTTGCACAGGATAGAGTAGCATGGAGAGCTGCATCAAACCAGTCTCAGGACTGAAGACCACAACAACAACAACATGTCCATCTTCTCGGGGATGGTGGTGGGACTCGATTGTTTAGTACAGAATGTCAAATCAAACACCCCCCCCACCTCTAAATTCTACATGTCCCTCCAGATCTTCGAGCACCATGCACTTTGCCTCGCCTTCTGTATACACCTCCTGTCCCCCTCGCGGATCCTCCCTTTCCCCCATGTGCTCCTATTCCTCGAACATATCCGCGTACTCTACACCTTGATCCCCCTCATCCCCTGGTAGCTCCTCTCCTCTCCAACCCCTGCCGTCTGCCACACCTTCACTGTTGTGTCCCCCCTACCCTCCATCTCTACACCTTCATCTCCTTTCCCAAGGCGGCTTCCATTAACCCCCCCTCCCAGATGATGCCCTCTCTACCTCTATTTATCCCTCTTGTCAACTCTGATCCTCACCTCCCCCCCCCCCCTCCTTTTGTAAGTAGGCTGTTTAGGTTTTCTTATTGGTAACGCCACGTAGCGCTCTGTATGAAAATCACTGGCTGTGCTGTGTGCAGTCTGTGGCTAGTTTGCATTCTTGTCTGCCATTGTAGTGTTGGGCAGCTGGATGTTAACAGCGCGTAGCGTGGCGCAGTTGGAGGTGAGCCGCCAGCAGTGGTGGATGTGGGGAGAGAAATGGCGGAGTTTTGAAATTTGTAAGACTGGATGTCATGAACTGCTATATACAGGGTGTCCCAGCTATCTTGTCCACCCAAAATATCTCTGGAACAATAACAGCTATTGGAAAACGACTTTCATCAGTATCAATGTAGGGCTGGGCCCATGAATGTACATATTTGGAAACATTCTAAAACGAAAGCATATGTGTTTTTTAACACAAACGTACGTTTTTTAAATGGACCTCCTATACTTTTTCTTCAGCAATCCATAGCATGACAAAGCACATACACAATGGCGTTGATTGCATTCCCATTACATCCCGAGATACTGGGACGCCTATCAGTAGTTAGTGCCTTCCGTAGTTTGAATCTTTTATTTAGCTGGCAGTGGCGCTCGCTGTATTGCAGTAGTTCGAGTGACCAAGATTTTTGTGAGGTAAGTGATTTGTGAAACGTATAGGTTAATGTTAGTCAGGGCCATTCTTTTGTAGGAATTTTTGAAAGTCAGTTGCGTTGCCTTAAAAATATTGTATGTCAGTTTAAGCACAGTCATGTATAATTGTTCTAAGAGGACGTTTCATATGTCGACCCTTAGCCGAGGATACCTCACTGGAATCTTCTGATTTTGTTCTTGTAGTTTGTGTAATTAGTGTAGCTATTGTGATTTTTGAGTTTCTCCCGGCGTATTTCATAATCAAAATATCCACGGGTGTGCTGCCGGTCTATAGTGTCCAACGGGCACAATATTTCGGCGATCATACATGTCGCCATCATCAGGTGAACTGACGCACTGAGCTCCTGTGAACGTGCCGGCACGGAGATGCGTACGCTATGGCTGCTCAGAGGGAACTGGGTTCGGTCGCGGCGGCGGCCGATTTAAGTACCCTCCGCCCGTGGCGCGCTCCCTCCACCGTCCGCGCCCCGCGCCACGGTCGCGCGGTGGAACAGATTGCGACGGCGTCTGAGATGACGTCGGTGTGATGGCTCTGTCCGCCGTGGTCGTCACAACTATATGTTTGCTCGATTTACTCTTGATTAACCCACTCGCTGGTTCCTAAGCCTTGCTAAGATTATAGCCACAGTCACGGTTTATGAGATCGTCATTGGTGCGAATTTCGATTGCCTCTCTAACAACGCTGTCCCAGTATCTCGACGTCTGTACCAGAATCCTCGCGCGGTCATACTCCATGGTGTGATTTTCCGACAAACAATGTTAGCGACCGCCGACTTGCTCGGATACATCAGTCGAGTGTGCCTCTGGTGTTCACGGCATCGATCCTCGACGGTACGCATCGTCTGACCAATATACGACTTGCCACATTGACACGGAATCTGGTACACGCCGGCCTTCCTCAAACCGAGGTCATCTTTGGCGCTCCCCACCAGTGCATGAGTTTTATTTGAACGCAGTTCCGACCCGGTGTTTCTTCAGAATGCGGGCGATTTTCCCCGAGAGTGCGCCTGTGTATGGGAACCAGCGATTGGGTTAATCAAGAGTAAATCGAGCAAACGTATAGTTGTGACGACCACGGCGGACAGAGCCGTCACACCGACGTCATCTCAGACGCGAGGGAGCGCGCCGCGGGCGGAGGGTATTTAAATCGGCCGCCGCCGCGACCGAACCCAGTTCCCTCAAGGCAGCCATAGCGTACGGATCTCCGTGCCGGCACGTTCACAGGAGCTCAGTCTGTCAGTTCACCTAATGATGGCGACATGTATGATCGCCGAAATATTGTGCCCGTTGGACACTATAGATCGGCAGCACACCCGTGGATATTTTGAGTGTAGCTATTGTTTATTGCTAGCGCGTAATCATAGAGAATATTTCCTTTGTAGTTGTAGTTATTCATTCTTGTACAGTAAAACAGTTGTGGCATGCATGTAGATTTGCACCAAGTATTTCGCAGCTGCGCTTGCAATTAACTAGATATTATTTTCAGGGCTATGGTAATGTGTTTTCTTATTTTTGCTCTTCAAATTGTGCTTTTCTGTGTTGTCGTGTGAAATATTGTGACAATAATGGCGTGTGAAAAACGTAATACTCGGCTCCAAAGTAAACTGAGAAATGACAGTGAAGACGAAAGCAGTGTGTTAGCGCCACCATGTGATGAATTAACTAATGTTCAAAGTAGTAATTTGGTAATTGTGCATAGGGAAATGGAGCGGGCTGTAAATAATGGTGTAGGCAGTGAAACTATTAGTGAACAGGGAAGCATTATCGATCGATCGGTCGGCAACAGCTCGCCTCAGGATTCCGAAATGACAGGACACAATCTTGCAAATACTACGATTCAGGTTTTGCGTCGTTACCGTTTTCTCAAAGAAATCAAGACACATTTTCTGCTTTTCAAAATGCGAATATTGCCAGTTCAAATGCACTTCCGAATAGCACTGAGGAACATGTTTCAGACACCAGTGCACTGTTATTACAGTTAATGCAACAAATGGGACAAAGGCTACAAAAGTTAGACACACCGCTTGAACAAAATCAGAAAAAAATGGGACAAAATCTTCAAAAGTTAGACACAATGGAACAAAATCTTCAAAAGTTAGACACAATGGAACAAAATCTTCAAAAGTTAGACACAATGGAACAACACCAGAGACAAACACAGCAACAGTTAGACACAATGGAACAAAATCAGAGACAAACACAGCAAAAGCTTCAAAAGTTGGACACCACACTTGAACAAACAGGTGAAGATTTAACTACTGAGGCACATAACATTGAATCGAAATGCCAAAAAGTCTGTAATGACGTAAAAACACAAATTTTTGAGCATTTCCAACCTATTTTTTCGCGTCATGAAAATGCATTACAGAATCACGAAGCAGCCATAAAAGAACTGCAAACTATTGTTCATGAAAATTATGAGACCTTGCAAGCTAAAATTGACTCAGTTGCATCTACCGATTCGGTTACGCTACTTGCAAAAACTCAGGAAAACTTAAAGAACACAGTAGATACGATTTCAACACAAGTGGACACTCTGAAACTTGGTTCAGAAAAACACACAGAGGAAATAATTTCACTATCGGATAAAGTAGCCGAACTTTCAGATCAGTCCACTAACTTATCTACAAAGGTGGATGATGATCTGAATGACACAAGACCTGTAGCCTTCACTGACACTGAAGAATATGAACAAATTAGAAAATTCAAACAAAATCAAAATCAAATCAATACACTGTACAAAAGAGAAATCCGGGAAGTACAAGATCAGTTGGCACAAGTAATACAAGAATTACATATTTCAGAGGACACTCGCGCTCCAGTACAGGCAGAGGGACATAGAAATACGGAACAACCACAAAATAATAACACAGGACACTTCGGAAATTATGAAAGAAATTGGCAAGGCGCATTGAATTTTGAAATGGAACCTCCGAAATGACGTAACAATGAGCGATCTGCTACTCGCCGACACGGTGATTTTGACTATAAGCTGTTCATTACTACACGTAAATTCAAAACATTTAAGAATTCTAGCAACGACATTCATCCACAAGCGTGGCTCCATCAATTCTCTCATTGTTTTCCTCCCAACTGGTCATTAGAGCACAGATTAGAATTTATGTGTGGCTACTTAGAGAATGAACCAGCTGTAAGAATGCGATCGGTCATTCAAGATTGCCACAGTGAAGGAGAATTTTATCATGCCTTTCTCTCAGCATATTGGTCACAGGCTACAGAAGACCGAGTAAAACATAGCATCATAATGATAAAACATTTCGAACAATCTGAATTTTCCAGTCTTGTGAAATATTTTGAAGACATGTTGCACAAGAACCAGTGCCTGTCAAACCCATACAGCCCCTCAGAACTCATCCGCATTTGCTTAATCAAACTGCCTGAACATTTACGACATATTATTTTAGCAGGACGTTGCAAAGACGACATTGAAGCTTTTCAGGGACTGTTACAAGAACTGGAAATTGACACTGACAAAACAGGAGCACAACAATTACAGGTCACATCTGTCACAATTCCGCGATGACAGAAATAATACACGACAAGGCTATTCTTACAACGCAAATCGTGACCAAAACAGACACCACCCGTATGCCAACCGTTGGCAAAATAGTAGTTACAGAGAAAGATGGCGTTTCCGTAGTAACGAATATGACAGAGATAAACATAGAAACAGACAATATGGGAACCAAAACAATTATTATCAAGCGAGACAGAATAACTTTAGACGCAACGGTCCAGCGCGCAGTTACGATTCAGGGGGAAATATTGTATGTCAGTTTAAGCACAGTCATGTATAACTGTTCTAAGGGGACGTTTCACTTTGCTCTGTCCTTTCCCTGGGCTCCCTCTTCCCCCCCTTCCATCCTGTTTTCTCACCGCCGAAGCTCTCTCTGCCTCCCTTCTCTCCCCTGAATTCTTTTGTATTCCCCTCCTCTGTCTTTCCTCACTCCCTGTCGTGTCTGCCCAGCACCTTCCCCCCTTCTTATTGGTCCTCGTCCTCCATCGGCTCCTTTCAACCCTCCTCCCCCCAAATCGTTCTTCCTCTCCTTCCCTCCCCCCTTTTCTTTCCCATCATCTGTCCAGGTTCCCTCGGTCTGCCCTCGGCTATGGTATGTCATATTTGTGACAACTATTTAGTGCACTGTTCAAGTGAATGTTCAGTGTTGTTCGTCTTTCCAAAGTGTTGCGAACGGAAGTCATGCTGTCTCTGGGTGTGAATTTTACATCTCTTGCGAACAGAAACCAGACTGTGGCCGTGTTTTTTAAATGTCTTTCTATTATTTCACCTGTCTGCTTCATATGTATTTTATTAGCATTATCAACCCTTTGTTTTATGTTTTAAGTTCCACGATTTTCCGCCATTTTACCATTGAACGATATTATCGCCTACTTTTATTATTTATTATCTTCATCTTTTTAAAACAAACTCTGTGGGCTGAAGAGCGGCGTACTAAGCTGCTGCCAGCTCGCCCCTTCGGGGGGAATCGAAACTCAATACAGAAAAAAAAACACCTTTCAGCCGTCTAGTTTGCAAACTGTTATTTTATCTGGCTACCAGTTTCGGCGATGTATCACGCTATCATCTGCCGATGATAATCGAAGAGATCGCTGTATGTACCACAAATCTACAGATAACAGTCTTTGAATCCTGGCCACTATTTTGATTGGAACCGAAGTTGGAGTCTTCCTTCACGTTGGTCAGGTGGCCTTAAGAGAGCGTAATACGTCGCCGAAGCTGGTAGACCAATAAAATATTAGTTTGGAAATTGGGCGGCTGTAAGGTGTTTTATTCTTTAAAAAATTTGGGTTGGCGCATAAGTTCGTAGGGTTTTCGTTTTGCTTATTGGTAGTCCGGTTGCTATGCGTTCGTTTACCGATTGTCAGTTTTATTTGCATTTCACTGTTTCTATCTGACTTAACCTATCGTCATTTTGTCATTTTCAGATACTGAGTGGAGCTGTGGACGCTACAGAATGAAGTGCAAGTGGAGAAATCGGAACATATCAGACATACTCTTCTGTTTGAGTTCAATAGAAAGGAGACGCCGGCGGAGGGCGCCAGAGACACTTGCGTGTGGGGATAACGCCATTGGACAGAGCTCGGGAAGGAAACGGTTTTCCCGTTTCAAGGAGGATCTTTTTAACATTAGTGACTCTCCACGTACAGGAAGACTTTTGGGGTTTGATTAAGATCATTAGACGCATGAATCAACAGTGTGAAACACGTGCACTTCATTCCCCATTCAGTGCTCGTATTTCATATCCCTAATTCCAGCAATCTGGTATTCGGTAAAATAATAATTCAGGCAATATTAATAATTTCTATGGGTTGCCTGATTTATTTGACGATTTTTACAGTTTGTCGCAAGCTGATCTGTGAGGGGAGCTTGGCGCCAGGAATTTTCTTTATTTATGGGCGAGGGGAGCACTCTTCGTAGCAGCCATGATGGCTCCCCGTTTCTTATCCATTTTCCGATCGCCAGGGTAGCACGTGGTGTCGTTTGAATGTTCAGTAGTGGCCAAAGTTTCTCCTGTTCTGAGCTCCCCATCCTGCCTTACCAGCCTTGTAAACGCTATTTATGCTCAATTTTAACGCCGCGAGGTCGCCTCCCTGTGAAATTCCGGCCCTATGATTGGCCAGTTGAGGTGCGCGCCCGTTTTTCGCGGGCGGGCGCCAACCGCTTCCGCGGGTGGATAGTGGGCAAAGGGGCAGTAGTTCAGTTCTAGTGTGACCGTGCCGGAGACCGGAGGCTCCGCTTCCAGGAGACGAAGTTCGGTAAGCATGAGCGCCGACGTGCACTGTAGATTCGCGCCCTGCGGCCCAGAGGGAACCTTATAGGTCACTGTGAATGGTTTCGCGTCTTGCAGGTATTATTCCGTTAGTACGGGAGGCTACCTAGCTATTCACGCACAACAGCATCTTTCTTGGTCTTTGGCTGATTCATGGTGGTGGTCGTTGCATGCCTGCAACCCCATCCTTTACTAAATGGGATTCTAGTTGATAATACGGCGATCATTCCAAAAATTCCTTTTCTCCTGCTATCGTGGCTTGTTATGAACGTACATTGGGGCAGGCTGCTGAACTCGAATCTTTCTTCCCCCACCCCCATTTGGTTGTGATATTGTTCGATTCTCTACTGTTTAATAAATGAGTCCGTTGATCTTACATTCTCTCTCTTTTCTTACGTGAACTCACCCCTAGTGAAACAGAATAATGCAGAACTATAACGGTTGCTATAAGGTCGTGCAGGTCTCGCACCACTAACGGTAGTATAAAAAGATTCAATATCACGCGCCTGGCACGACCATTGCACGCATGGCACCGATAACAGTAGTAATCATGTTCAACTATTCCCCATTGACAAACTGAAAAGTGTTCACGGCTCAGTGTGAGTACGTGAGCACTAAATCCACTTGATGTGGTGGAAGTAGTGGCCTCTGGTTTACCTTGCTGGTTCAGACAAAAATATCAAAAATCGCAGCCCCTACAGCAAGGAATAATAACCTGTAAAAGAAAACGAGCCACCGCTTTTAAGTGATCCATGTCATTGTACTAGGGAACTGGCAACTGTGATGAATTGTGATCGTTCCACTATCGTGCCACTTTTGTATGCTATGCAGGAGGCTCAGAAATCGGGTGGACGGGTACAGTACGCTCTAAGCCAAAATCACGAAACTGTGTGGGTGCCCATATGTGCATCTCTGCTTGCTCGTCATCAATTGACTTGTGGACAACACCGACAATTTCTATTCTGCATCGTTACAGTTGATGAGAAATGGTCCCTTTGTGGTAAAATAAGGAAAAGAAACCAATGGTTGAGCACAAGAATTGCCTCTCCCAGGTGTAACCATCAATGCTGATATTTTTTGTCAACAACTGAGACGTCTTGCAAACGCAGTCCAAGAACAACGACCAGGAAGGCTACGTGGAGCGATGCTACTCCAAGATAACGCCCGCCCACATTCTACTAAAGAAAAACACTGTACAGAAGTTTGGCTGGGGTGTCAATCCACGCCCACCATGGTCACCTAATCTTGCGCCCTCAGATTTTCAAATTTTCCTCTCTATCGAACAATCTTGAAGGAATTTTCTTTCCAGAAGATAAAGCGCTCAAAACTGGACGCGACGGGTTCTTCGCCTCAAAACGACGTGATTTCTACAGTTCCGGAATCGAAAAGTTACCTATGTCTTGGGAGACCGCTGTATTTATAGTGAAGGACAATATATTGCTGCTGCCCAAAATCTCTGATATGTGTATCTTTGTGTTTCTCAAATTTATGGAAAATAGTTGCGAACTTAACCACAAACCTAATAAACGCCAAGTGCAATGTATTATATACGGTTCGCAGTAGCCGAGACGTTCGCATCAACCAAAAATCCCCTAACTCGAAAATGAATTTTTGATATCTATCTGATGACGAGCCTGCTGTGGCTCGAAAACTAGTTGCCAGTACAACAAATTTCTAATTAAAAAAGCAACTGGTTGCCTATCGTGCCTTCACAAAACGTCAAGAGAAGTGAATCGTAACTTAAAGTGTTTGAGTTCTAAATGGAAGAATAACGAGGACATGTGCGTGCTTCGCAATTGCTCTCTAATGCTTTGGGTCGACTGTAGTTTTGAGAATAACTTTGCGTATTTGACACTCATTTCACAACCGGCTGCTGTGGCAGAGCGGTTCTAGGTGCTTCAGTCCGAAACGGCGCTTTTGCCATGGTCGCAGGTTCGAATCCTGCCTCGGACATAGATGTGTGTGATGTCCTTAGGTTAGTTCGGTTTAAGTAGTTCTAAGTCTAGGGGACTGATGACCTCAGATGTTAAGCCCCATAGTGCTTAGAGCCATTTGAACCATTTGAACTCATTTAAAAAAGTCCAAACTGGGAACCATTGTTTTATTCTTGGACATTAGCAGCAGCTTCTTTGTATAAAAGCCCTATCGTATTGTCACATCGATGCATCTATTCCTTAGGTGCAGCTCAATCAGTGAGTAGTAGATACCCACACAGTACGAGGTACAGGGATACTGATGGGCAATTCTCGTCTGAATGAAAACAATAGAGGGTTGTTGAGAATATCAAACAACGTTAGTAGTGCATTCCGCACTAATTTTATCTTACCCGCATTTACAAACTGCCTGGCCCTAAAATGAACAAATTTTAGCCTTCTTGTGGAAATACTATGTGTTCTTAATAAGACAAGACCGTATCTTCTCCTGTGTAAATCAATTCTTCCTCCTGGAAGTGAATTTAAAACTTAAAATTCATGATGAAACCTTTAGTTGTCATTTACCCACGTCAAGAAAAGTTTTGCATCACCCCATTTCCCAGAACTCCTGACGGTGGATACCAGTCCCTTTGACTTTCCAGAGATGTCACTAAACACGCTCAAAGATGTAAACAAACATGCATGAACAGTGCCTATTAGACGGAGGGGGTCCGACAGCCGACAAGTTTCAGACATTCCACCAGGAAAGAGGTACACGGCTCGTGTTGTCTATAGTTCGACCATGCCTAAACTGTTTATACAGCAGTTCGATCGCCTCCGCATTGTTACTTAGCACCAGGAAGGGCACTCAACAAGGAAATTTTCCAGGCATCTCGGAGTGAACCAAAGCGATGTTGTTCGGACATGGAGGAGATACAGAGAGACAAGAACTGTCGATGACGTGGCCCGCTCGAGCCGCCCAAGGGCTACTGCAGTGGATGACCGCTACCTACGGATTATGGCTCGGAGGAACCGTGACAGCAACGCCACCATGTTGAATAATGCTTTTCTTGCAGTAACAGGACGTCGTATTACACTGTGCGCAATAGGCTGCATGAAGCGCTACTTTACTCCCGACATCCATGGCGAGGTCCACCTTTGCAACCACGACACTATGCAGCACGGTACAGATGGGTCCAACAACATGCCGAATTGGCCGCTCAGGATTGGCATCACTTTCTCTTCACCGATGATTGTCGCATATGCCTTCAACCAGACAATCGTCGGAGACCTGTTTAGAGGCACCCCGGTTAGGCTGAACGCCGTAGACACACTATCCAGCGAGTGCAGCAAGGTGGTGGTTCCCTGCTGTTTTGGGGTGGCATTATATGGGGCCGTTGGACGCCACTGGTGGCCATTGAAGGCGCCGTAACGGCTTTACGATACGTGAATGCCATCCTCCGACGACAGTGCAACCATATCGGCAGCATATTGGCGAGGAATTCCTCTTCATGGACGACAATTCGCGCCCCCATCGTGCACATCGTGTGAATGACTTCCTTCAGGATAACGACATCGCTCGACTTGAGTGGCCAGCATGTTCTCCAGACATGGACCCTATCGAACATGCCTGGGATGGATTGAAAAGGGCTGTTTATGGACAACGTGACCCACCAACCACCCTGTTGGATCTATGCCGAATCGCCGTTGAGGAGCGGGACAATCTGGACCTACAGTGCCTTGATGGACTTGTGGATAGAATGCCACGACGAATATAGGCATGCATCAGTGCAAGAGGACGAGGTACTGGTATTATAGGTACCGACGTGTACAGCAATCTGGACCACCACCTCTGAAGGTCTCTCTATATGGTGGTACAACATGGAATGCATGGTTTTCATGAGCAATAAGAAGACTGATGTTTATTTTTATCTCTATTCCAATTTTCTGTACAGGTATCGGAACTCTCTGAACCGAGGTGATGCAAAAATGTTTTTGATATGTGTATTTTGCACAGTTCGCCACTAGCTTAGCTGGCCTTAATGGTAGGAAAGTTATACATAATTTGAATAAAAGTAATTTGCTCTTTTAAACCCACCATAACACGTAAACAATTTCTCATTGGACCTGCTTCTTGACGAACACAGTTATTATTATGAGAAATATTTTACGTACCATGGTGGGCTTGGAAGAGCAAATTACGTTTGTCCAAATCATGGTATAAGTTTCCTGCCGCTGAGCTTGACAATGATCATTGACCAAAACTAGTAGCAAACTGTGCAAAACAAATGACAGCTGAAGGTTTCGGCATGAATTTTAGTGATTATTTGACAGCTGACTATCCCCAAATGCAAACACAAATGAAATTAAAAGATTACCGCCAAAAAATAAATTTTATCTTTGTTGTTCTACGGAACATTTTTGCTCTATCCGTAAATTTCACAACGATGGCCGTGAGTAGCAGTCGATACAATATTTTGTCATGCATGGGGTGAAGTTGGTGACTGAAATTGCTTGAAAATATCTCGCCGCACTGAAAGTCACATTTGCTTTAACCACTGCCATCTCAGTTCGCGTATCATATCAGTGACACTCTCACTCCTATTTCGCGATATTACAAAAACAGCTGCTGTTCTTTTATCTTTTTCAGTGTCCATCGTCAATTCTAACCGGTAAGGACCACAGAAGAGGAGGAAGCAATATTGAGGATAATGGGCCCAATTGTCTGTATTGTGATTATTACCGCAACATGTTTCGGGATAACGTTATTTCATTTTCAAGTGCTAAAAACAAGGAAACCAGAAAACACAGCCATTCTCATACGGAAAGACATGTGAAGAAAACAGACTTCCTGAGTTACAATGTACTTAAAAAGCTTTTTATGCCATTTGGCCTCGTCACAATTTAAAACCAAGCTGCACACGTGCATTGTCAAGTCAAACCATAATACATAAAACATAAAAGTTGAGTTGGGGATTGAGTGCTTCGGTTCAGTAGTATAACCAGTCTCGTTAGTTTCTTTGTTCCGTCTTCCAAAAGTTCTGACAACAAAACTCAGGCTTTGGTTCGGCTTTCAACAACATTTTCCATTACTCCACAATAATTAATTTTGAATGTGGTGACTCTAATTTAAATTGTTTGTAATTACAGTCCACAGGTATTTAGTTGAGTCTACAATTTTCAAATTTGTGTTATTTATTGTTTAACTGAAACTTAACGGCATTTTTTTGCTATTAATACGTCACGCTTTTTTCTATTGACGATGAATTATCACTTTTCACAACAGAAAAATATCTTTGCAATTTGTTTTGATCTTCTGATAAATTTACTAGACGGTAAACGACAACGTCATATGCAAGTAATCTAAGAGCGCTATTCCAATTGTCTATTAAGTAGTTTTTATAGCTTAAGAAAAGCACAGAGCCTGTAACACCTCCTTGCGAACTCCCAAATATCACTTCGGTGTCACAAATATTAATCTAAGATTCACTTTCTAAAGCACTCAATACTCCTGGTGAAGCGAGTTTCAAAACAACGGTATTTTGTGAATCCATGCTGGTTATGTGTCACAACATCGTTTTCTTACGAGTATTTCACAATGTTAGAACGTAGTATATGTTCCAAAATCTTCTGTACAATTGGAGTTGACGATGTTATACATAAATTGAAACGTCCCCTTTGAACAATCTATACATATGACTGTGCTTAAACTGACACACAATATTTTTAGCGCAACGCAATCTGACTTTCAAAAATCCCTACAAAAGAATGGTCCTGACTAACATTAACCTATACCTTCCACAAATCACTTACCTCACAAAAATCTTCGTTACTCGAACTACTGCAATACGGCGAGCGCCACTACTGCCAGCTAAATAAAAGATTCAAACTACGGAAGGCACTAACTGCTGATAGGCATAGTTAGCAAATGAAAGATTTTAATACAGAACAAACAATGTATTTACCTTAATAATCATAATATATAAGCAGTTCATGCCATCCAGCATTACAAATTTCACAGCTCCGCCATCTCTCTCCCCACATCCACCACTGCTGGCGGCTCACCTCCAACTGCGCAACGCTACGCGCTGTTCACGTCCAGCTGCCCAACACTACAATGGCAGACAACAATGCTAACCAGCCACAGACTGCACACAGCACAGCCAGTGATTTTCATACAGAGCGCTACGTGGCGGCGGCGTTACCAATATAAGAACCTAAACAGCCTACTTACATAGCCCCCATGCTCCCCATAAAAAATTTTACAAATTGTTTTGGGCAGTGGCCAATACAGATTTGAAAAAATTTTTCGTGATTACAGTAAGAAAGATATCAAATGCACACACTTATTAATACAATGTTGGTCAAAAGCTAAAATTTTCTCAGTCCATAAAGACAGTCCTCATCATTCATCACAGTGAAACTGCCGTTTCTTTTCTCAAAGTCTGAGAAGTAAAAGACAATGCACACGGAAGTAATGGATTTCCATGCAGTCTTGAAGAAGTAGTGTTATCCTTCCAACAGAAAGACAGTGCTGACTCTCGACATGCTGACAGGTAATGGGCCACAACAGAGCAAACCCACAGCAGAGTCATTCGACGTTTTGAAGAATATTGGTAGGTAGGTCATCTCAGAGCAGACCCACTGTAGTCCTGGTAGAGAATATGGTATTGGTGGGCCACCAGAGGCGCAGACCCACTGCAGTCCTTGTAGAAATAATGGTATTGGTGGGCCATCAAAGATGCAGACCCACTGTAGTCCATGTAGAAATAATGGTATTGGTGGGTCATCAAAGATGCAGACCCACTGTAGTCCATGTAGAGACGGCCAGCAGCCATCTGTTGCGACTGTGCAGGTGCACATTCACCAACGAAGAGTCTTGTGGGGAGTATAGTAAGTCCATAAACCGCCACTTGTGCACTCACAAAGTTTTTGGAATTGTCCTTAGAACCAGCAATGCTGTTATCCAGTCCCTTGCTGAATTATTAACACACGTGCAAACACTAACAGTCCCTACTTCTCACATATTGTCCATATACTATGACCAACAGAAACGTGTGCAGTGAAATGTAACTTACAAGTTAATAATATGATGAACTGGTGACAATTACAATTTTATAAAATGAGAATACAATTACAAAATACATTATTAAAGAACATAACAATACAGATAACATTTGTAGTAAAACAGGCTTTACAAAAGAATAGAAATAAACATATACATAAGAGTTTCCGGAATTATGAAATAAGTAAATATATAAAATAATGAGAATAGTTTTCGAAACATTAATTTCACACATGAGCATTGAAACAAAACAGAAAAAATAATGTCTAAACATCTTTACAAAGAAAATAACATATAATCAGAAAAATTCTACGACATAACTCTTATTATCTAAACACATTAAGACAGGAAAAACACAAATATACATGAGTACACAAACACATAGTAGAATAACACAAGAGGAAAAGGCAGGGTTTGTTTTTAGTGTAACATTTGGTACTGCAGTCCAACCTAAAACTTCATTCTATATATCTTTCGTCTTATTTCAACATTTGTTTCCACCAAAAAAATTCTATCCAAGCATGCTTTCTGTATTTATATGTTCACATATTTATTACCTCATTATATATTTTCCATTATCTTACCTGATCATTTATTTCCAAGAAAATCCTACCTAAACCTGTTGCCCCTAAAACCTACTTTTTTGCTCATATCCTCTTTCAAAATACTTTTTTGGCCAAACCATTTTCTTATAGCTTCTCAATGCGTTTCTTCCAATTCATCATAACTCAATCTCTAATATAGCCTACCCCATCTTACGCTAACTTAAATCTACTGAGCTCAGATGCTAAACTAAGGAACGAGGCAATGCAGCTGCATAAAACAATTAACACAAACAGCAATGATAAAAAATACAAATAGCAAAGCAAGCAGCATAAATTAGCAAAGCAAATGCAATATTACAACTAATATAAGGCAATGCGCAGCAAACAAGAAAAATAAATCCGTAGTAAAGCTGGCTTAACAGAGTAACACAAAGTGAAATTTAGTAGCACTATGCCTGGCAAACAGCAGCAGTAAATGCTATAACTTATACCTAAGCATGACAAAGCTCAATCAGAAAAAATAGTACACTAAAGACAACAATGCAGATAAAGGAAATGTATAATTACGTCTTAATGTCTGTGTAATTGAAGTGGTGCACCACAAGAAGTTACTCTACAAAAAAAATTACCAAGTAGTTGAAAAGAAAAATTCCGTATGCATTTCCTGTGAAGGGAAATGTCTTTAAGCTCCCCCATTTTTGGGAAATGTATTACAAAATTAGTATTTACTGGATCTGTAGACAGAAAATATTTATATTAGTACATCTATAAAATTCTATTTTAACCAATGCTGCAGTGCAGCTAGAAACTAGATATTAAAGAAAATGAGTAAATAAATACATAAAGTAAGCCATATGGCACTTCTCTAAATTAGCAAGACAATAGCTGTGAAATGTTTCTCATCGTTTCATTAGGCATTTTAGTAAATATCATAAGTTAAGAGCTCCACAATATAATCATATGTTTTCAAGTTCGACCTTGTCGTTTTTTGCAATGCTTTCTACAAAGGCATGTCAATAGCGAGGATAATGGCCTCTCTTTTTTTTTCACCTGTGCCTCTGAAAGGCACTCACTAATGACTTCTTTCCAGGCGACTGTCGCCCATCTGGGTGCCCACGACGCATAACATGCAGGTGGTCACTTAACTTTCTTATGGAAATATTTACGACAGCAATTTCTGCTACAGTGACAGTCTCATATAAAAATATTTCACAGGTCAAGAATTTGTGTTACAAGTGTGTAGAAACAAAATCCTATTGATATAACAGAGTCCAAAAAATTTTCGTCCTCATTGTAATACATTCACGCATTTACATACATTTCATAACTCTTAAAGTACGATTCTTGGTTTCCAACAACCTGTTTCACAAACCAGAGTCCCTAACCACTACTCATTATTCCTTACCTTATTCGTCGACACCTCTTCAATATTTCATCATAACAGATACGTAGCATACTCAAATAACTCATATAGCATCAGCTTATTGATCATAAACATACCGCAACAGCATAATACACATAGTCATCGTAATAATAACATCATAACACCTCAGTCAACTCTCCAAATCGTCGTAGCTTCCTCCAATAATTTCAAAACCTAAAAAAAATTCTCTGCTCATGTCAAAAGTGTCATCTGCCTCAAACGTACTTTAAAAATCGTGATCCCATACCAAATATATCATTCAAAGCTCTCATAATATCACAATGGCTCCAAAAAAATATGAACAATTCACACAGTACAGACAAAATACAGTTTCATAATTGTGAAGTTATCCAACTGTGTAATTGTGTAAACATGTGTCACTGATGTAAAAAAAGTTTATCTCTCAGTTAAATGATCAGATAGGTGTGTAATTTATGTGTTAGAGGAATATGGTACCGATGTGTAAAGTTTTATAAGCAAATACCATATTAGCTAGGGCTCCTTGTCCTTGCCAAACTCATGGTACACAAAGTAGGCGTGTACCCCTGAGGATTAATGTAATTATACCCTCAGGTGTTACAGGTTACAGCAATGGAATGAAATGTATTACGGATAACCTTTGTATCATTGTAATTCAAATATCTTTAAAAATAAATGTTTTAAGTACAAAATTAATCACTCAAATGCGTGTCCTGTAGTGCTTAATTGTGCGTCTTGTTGTAACATAATCTCTGTGATTACTTAAAGGTAAAAAATGTGCCAAGTGTCGTAATTATCATGGTCCGTAAGCAAAGTTCAGCAGAAGTCAATGTACTTACCTCATGATACACAAAAGTGAAATGCTTTGCGTATAGATATCTTAGTTATTACACTTATTGCCGTGATGAAGAAAGTACTGTGCTGTAACGTATTGTTGTCCTACGGAAAAGGTTGTCTCCTTGTAGCTATACCACAAAAGTTACTACTAAAACATGTTTTACTTTACAGAAGAATTCAGAAAAATTGTGCAGATATAAAACAGATACACCACATAAGGAACATTGTAAATTGTCACTCATTAGTAGCGTCGTGATAAAATCGTGTAGCTGTCACATAAACTAACCACTGTGTCATCTGGTATTTCATAGAAAGTACTTTAAATCCAGAATGAATTTTCAAGTAAACCAAAATGTAGCATTAAAATCTCATTAGCAGTACTGGTAAATGTTCTAAGTATGTGAGGCTTATAGTCGTTATGTAATAGTGCAACTAACAAGCAAGAATGTACACACACAATAACACTGTGTCATCTGTTCACAATAACAATGCATTCGTAATTTCTGTTTAAATAAGTTCTCTTGGTTCTTGACTGGATATTTAACTTCAAACATTGTTGCATATTAACAGATTCTAAGTCTGACAAAGCATACTAGCAATGTAAAGTGAAAAATTATATGGCAAAGGCAAAGTTAAAAAGCAGATTATCTTTCAATAAACGGTTTTATATGTGAAATGTACTTACCTTTACTAGTGTGCAGAGTTTCAACTTCAAAGCAATTATCATGTTGTACACGTCGGTAAGGAATGCTAAAATTTGCTCAAGGTTAGCGTCTATGTTATTTTTCTCTGAGCCAGCCGGCACACGTGGCTGCCTGCGGTGCGAGTCATTGTCTGCTATCTCTTTGTTGGCGTGCGTCGTTATTGAGATTAGGAGACCTAACTTCTACAAATTCACCTTACCGAAAGGGGCCTGCTCTGTTTGAAACACGCCAGTTTTGGTTAAATTCTGGTCTTTTGTTACGATCATATCATATGTCGTCATGTCGGTAGATTCCATAGTTTCTTTCTTGTCGGTCACATGGTGCAGAATTTCTCCCTGAATCGTAACTGCGCGCTGGACCGTTGCGTCTAAAGTTATTCAGTCTCCCTTGATAATTATTTTGGTTCCCAAATTGTCTGTTTCTCTGATTGTCTCTGTGATAGTTACTACCACGGAGAGGTGATCTTTCCCTATAATTATTACTACTCTGCCAACGGTTGTCACACAGGTGGTGTCTGTTTTGGTCACGATTTACGTTGTGAGAATAGCCTTGTCGTGTATTATTTCTGTCATTGCGGAATTGCGACGGATGTGACCTGTAATTGTTGTGCTCCTGTTTTCGCATTCCGCGATTGTCAGTGTCAATTTCCAGTTCTCGTAACAGTCCCTGAAAAGCTTCAATGTCGTCTTTGCAACGTCCTGCTAAAATAATATGTCGTAAATGTTCAGGCAATTTGATTAAGCAAATGCGGATGAGTTCTGAGGGGCTGTATGGGTTTGACAGGTAATGATTCTTGTGCAACATGTCTTCAAAATATTTCACAAGACTGGAAAATTCAGATTGTTCGAAATGTTTCATTGTTATGATACTATGTTTTACTCGGTCTTGTGTAGCTTGAGAGCAATATGCTGAGAGGAAGGCATGATAAAATTCTCCTTCACGGTGACAATCGTGAATGACCGATCGCATTCTTACAGCTGGTTCATTCTCCAAGTAGCCACACATAAATTCTAACCTGTGCTCCAATGACCAGTTGGGAGGAAAACAATGAGAGAATTGATGGAGCCACGCTTGTGGATGAATGTCGTTGCTGGAATTCTGAAACATTTTGAATTTACGTGTAGTAATGAACAGCTTATAATCAAAATCATCGTGTCAGCGAGTAGCACATCAGTCACTGTTACGTCGTGTCGGCGGTTCCATCTCAAAATCCGGTGCACCGTGCCAATTTCTTTCATAATTTCCGAAATGCCCTGTGTTATTATTTTGTGACTTTTCCGTATTTCTAAGTCCCTCTTCCCGTGTTGGAGTGCGAGTGTCCTCTGAAATATGAAATTTTTGTATTACTTGTGCCAACTGATCTTGTACTTCCCGGATTTCTCTTTTGTATTGCGTATTAATTTGATTCTGATATTGTTTGAATTTCTTAATTTGTTCATACTCTTCTGTGTCAGTGATGGCTACAGGTCTTGTGTCATTCAGATCATCATCTACCTTTGTAGATAAGTTAGTGAACTGATCCGAAGGTTCGGCTACTTTCTCCGATAGTGTACTTATTTCCTCAGTGTGTTTTTCTGAACCAAGTTTCAGAGTGTCCATTTGAGTTGAAATCGGATCTACTGTGTCCTTTAAGTTTTCTTGAGTTTTTGCAAGTTGCGTAACCGAATCGGTAGATGCAACTGAGTCAATTTTAGCTTGCAAGGTGTCGTGATTTTCATGAACAATAGTTTGCAGTTCTTTTATGGCTGCTTCGTGATTCTGTAATGCATTTTCATGACGCGAAAAAATAGGTTGGAAATGCTTACAAATTTGTGTTTTTACGTCATTACTGACTTTTTGACATTTCGATTCGATGTTTTGTAACTCAGTAGTTAAATCTTCACGTGTTTGTTCAAGTGTGGTGTCTAACTTTTGAAGATTTTGTTCCATTGTGTCTAACTGTTGCTGTGCTTGTCTCTGATTTTGTTCCATTGTGTGTAACTTTAGAAGATTTTGTTCCATTGCGTCTAACTTTTGAAGATTCTGTTCCATTGTGTTTAACTTTTGAAGATTTTGTCCCATTTGTTGCATTAATTGTAATAACAATGCATTAGTGTCTGGAATCTGTTCCTCTACGCTTTACGGCAGTGCATTTGCACCGGCAATATTCGCATTTTGAAAAGCAGAAAATGTGTCTTGATTTCTTTGAGAAAACGGTAACGACGCAAAACCTGAATCGTAGTATTTGCAAGATTGTGTCCTGTCATTTCGGAATCCTGAGGCGAGCTGTTGCCGACCGATCGATCGATAATGCTTCCCTGTTCACTAATAGTTTCACTGCCTACACCATTATTTACAGCCCGCTCCATTTCCCTATGCACAATTACCAAATTACTACTTTGAACATTAGTTAATTCATTACACGGTGGCGCTAACACACTACTTTCGTCTTCACTGTCATTTCTCGGTTTACTTTGGAACCTAGTATTACGTTTTTCACACGCCATTATTGTCACAATATTTAACACGACGTCACAGAAAAACACAATTTGAAGAGGAAAAATAGGGGAATACATTAACATAGCACTGAAAATAATATCTAGTTAATTGCAAGCGCAACTGCGAAGTACTTGGTGCAAATCTACATGCATGCCACTACTGTTTTACTGTACAAGAATGAAAAACTACAACTACAAAGGAAATTCTCTCTACAATTACGCGCTAGCTATAAACAAAGGATCCACTAATTGCACAAACTACAAGAAGAAATCAGAAGATTCCAGTGAGGTATCCTCGGCTAAGGGTCGACATATGAAACATCCCCTTTGAACAATTTATACATATGACTGTGCTTAAAGTGACAAACAATATTTTTAGCGCAACGCAATCTGACTTTCAAATTTCCTACAAAAGAATGGCCCTGACTAACATTAACCTATACCTTCCACAAATCACTTACCTCACAAAAATCTTCGTTATTCGAACTACTGCAATACGGCGAGCGCCACTACTGCCAGCTAAATAAAAGATTCAAACTACGGACGGCACTAACTACTGATAGGCATAGTTAGCAAATGAAAGATTTTAATACAGAACAAACAATGTATTTACCTTAATAATCATAATATATATAGCAGTTCATGCCATCCAGTATTACAAATTTCACAGCTCCGCCATCTCTCTCCCCACATCCACCACTGCTGGCGGCTCACCTCCAACTGCGCAACGCTACGCGCTGCTCACGTCCAGCTGCCCAACACTACAATGGCAGACAACAATGCTAACTAGCCACAGACTGCACACAGCACAGCCAGTGATTTTCATACAGAGCGCTACGTGGCGGCGGCGTTACCAATATAAGAACCTAAACAGCCTACTTACAAAATTATTTAGTGAACTGGCCTCATGACAGCCTAAAAATTAACAAAAGTTGTTCCTCGTCAAATATTTTTCTTTTTAAGATACAAGCCTTTAATGCCTAGACCGCAATTATCCTTATGCAACTGAAGAATGATGACTAGTTTAGGACGCCATCTTCAGACCATCTTGGGAATTGCTTTCCATCAGAACGTTCTAAACCGGGTACTAGCACTAACAGACACCCCAGATGGCTAACTAGTGGGATAAGGATACCATATAGAAAAAAGTGGGAATTATATTAAAATGTTAGAGATAGTCACAATCAAGCTACAGTAGCCCATTATAAACAGCATTGTAAAGTGCTTAAAATGTTATTAGGAAGCAAAGAGTATGTGATATGCAAATAGAATATCCAATTCACTGGATAAAATTAAAACCATATGGTCAGTTGCGAAGCAAGTGTCTGGTCAGCAGCACAAGGTCGACGATATAAAGTCAGTTCGCACTAAAAATATTTCTGTTACTGATAAATCAGATATTTGTGCAGTATTTAGCAATCTTTTTCTGAGCATTGCTGGTGAATCAAATAAAAGTTTAGTTTCTACAGGGAATCATATAATTTTCTTGGCAAATGCCTTTCGGAGCTTGATATCTGAGATACTGCTTTGTGATACAGACAAGAGGGAGATTGAGTCAATAATTAAATCACTGAAGATAAAGGACTCTCATGGTTATGATGGAGTGCCTAGCAGAATATTAAAGTACTGTGCAGCACATGTTAGCCCTGTATTTAGCCATATTTGTAATGTTTCCTTTAGGAATGGTCAGTTAGCTGAACGATTAAAGTGCTCAGTATTAAAGCCGCTTTATAAAAAAGGAGAAAGGTATAACGTAGATAATGTTAGACCTATTTATATGCCGTCAGTGTTTGATTAAGTCATTGAAAAGGCTATGTATGTAAGGATAATTGATCATTTTATATCACACGATTTGCTATCAAATGTACAGTCCGGCTTCAAAATGGTTTAACAACTGAAAATGCTGTATTCTCTTTCTCCGTGAGGTACTAGACTGCTTAAACAAAAGGTTTCGAACGCTAGGCACATTTTTTTTAGATTTAACTAAGGCATTTGATTGAGTTGATCGCAAAATATTTCTCCAGAAGTTGGACTAATACGGAATACAGGGAGTAGCTCACGATTAGTTCACTTCTTACTTTGGCAACAGGCAGCAAAAGATCACTATTTACAGTGTTGAGAATGGCTGTGATGTGGGGTCTGATTGGGTACGATCAAGTTGGGGTGCCCCAGGGATCAGTGTTGGAGCCACTCCTGTTCCTTATTTACATAAATGGTATGCCTTCTAGTATTATGGGTAACTCTAAACTATTTCTGTTTGCTGATGACACCAGCCTGGTAGTAAAGGATGTTGTATGCAACATTGGCTCTGTTTCAAATAGTGCAGTTCATGACCTAAGTTAATGGCTTGTAGAAACTAAACTAACACTAAATCACAGTAAGACTAAGTTTTTACAGTTTGTAACACACAATTCAACAAAGCCTGACTTTTAATTTTACAGAATGGGCATATGATTAGTGAAATTGAACAGTTAAAATTTCTAGGTGTTCAGATAGATAGTAAGCTGTCGTGGAAAGCTGACGTTCAGGATCTTGTTTAAAGACTTAATGCTGCCATTTTTACTAATCGAACGGTATGTGTAGTGAGTGCTCGTTCGATACGAAAATTAGTCTACCTTGCTTATTTTCATTTGGTTAGGTTGCATGGTATTATATTTTGGCGTAACTCTTCCTATGTAAAAATGATATTTTTGGCTCAGAAACGGGTGGTTCGGGCAATAAGTGATTTAAGTTCACTACGGTCGCAGGTTCGAATCCTGCATCGTGCATGGATGTGTGTGATGTCCTTAGGTTAGTTAGGTTTAAGTAGTTCTAAGTTCTAGGGGACTGACGACCTTAGAAGTTAAGTCCCATAGTGCTCAGAGCCAATTTTGATTTAAGTTCACACACCTCTTGTCGACCCCTTTTCACGAGTCTGGGTGTTTTGACATTGGTCTCTCAATAGATATATTCCTTAAAGTCATTTCTTGTTAATAATATGAGCTGATTCCGAAGAAAAGGCAGCTTTCACTCAGTTAATACTCGGCAGAAATCAAACTTGCATTTGGATCGGACTTCCTTAAGTCTTGTGCAGAAAGTTGTGCAGAATACTGCTGCATCCATTTTCAGTAACCTACCACAGGAAATCAAAAATCTTAGCAGCAAATCGAAACTGAAGAGTTTCCTCATGGGTCACTTCTTCTATTATGTCGAGGAGTTCCTCGAAAAATTAAACTGATTCTTGTTGTATTATTGATTGTGTTTACTTAAGTCTATGGACTGACTTTTCTCGGCTTCATAAACATTTATTTTTATCTGTTACTACTTTTATGTTGTAATTTCATGTACTGACACGTTTCATGACCTTGGATATGTGCTCCTCAATTTGGTCTTACGGAACTTGACGTTTAAATAAATAAAATAAAATAAAATAAATCGTTCAGATCTTAAAAAAGCGATGAATCTGCAATGAAAAACATCATCATTACCTGTAGTCGCGAGATGACATGCGTTCGTAATGTGGGCCAAAAAGACTATGGCACTATGTTGTTAAAAACTTCATTGTGAGCGGATCAGGATGTAAACCAATATTTCGCAAGGCACTGTAGTGACTTCCAGTTCTTTCAAAAAACCTCAAATCTAATAAAAAAGAAAGGAAGTTGCTAGAGAAATGGTTGTCGTATAGCACTCATCAGACCAACAACTAGATTTTATATTTTTCCACGCGGAACCCGAACGACGCTAGCCTCACCTCCCATCAAGCGATTGGACATTGTTGAATGCAACAGCGAGAGAACACCTTTTGTAGGAAAAGAGCGCAAAACTCGGAATATTTGCAGAGAACGTGCGATGCATATTAGTGCGCGCACAGGAAGCGTAGTTGAACGAATTGACGTCACTTAAAGTCTCACTACATAACGCGGGCATAGCAACGGAACCGATCACACGAAATCAGTCGTATCACTACATACGTATAAAGGCGACCGGCCAGCGGATCACACCATACTGGGAATATGGAAGGAGAGTCTTACGAAAAGTTTATTCCTTTAATTTAATAACGCAGGTCTCTAGGGGTCAAAGTGTTGAAAACTGTTACCATCGTCACCGTCAGAGAACTACAGGGACTAATGTTTCCTCAAAAATAAAACCTAACCCTCAAATTTTTTCACTTACAGTTTCCTTTACAAGGAATCGGTCTACAAAGCTACAGATTGCAATATCTGTCGATAGCGTAGTGCTATGATACATTATTTATACCATGTGGAGCCCGTCAACAACAGGATGGCGTTGCAAGCAACGCTGGATAAAGCGCGTAAACAAAATCTATGGACATAGAGGCCGCCACCTCAGTACGCACCGGTTTCACCGTGACGTCATCCAGCCAATGAGAAGCAGTCCACTGGTTATAAAAGCGGAAGCCTCACCGGTCCACGACAGTCAGTTTTATCCATGATGAAGATGACGGAGGTAGTCATCGAAAGCTTTGGATTTTATCCAAATTTGACGCGGCTAGTAAACCGAGAACTTTTTATGCAAGGACTCCGTCGCGAAAGACTTCGTAGTCAAACAACAGTAAGCATTTATCGTAACACAGAAAGCTGTACACATATTTTACATTATGTTACTTGGACAAAATTTCCACATTTTCATTTTTACATATGTGTCACTCCTGATAACTTTCAGGTATGTACTGAATTTCGTATTCAACTTCGATGTAGACCTGCATCAAATAATCTGAAGAAAATTATTTTTGAAAGCATCTCCTCAATTTAAAACATTTATGGGTTTTAGCTGTTTTTCGTGGACCAGTAACGTTTACGTGGAGATATGCCTTTCCGAGTTTTGATGAACTTACTAAGCTGACGCTCCACACTTAGAATGGTTACGAATGTTTCCCGAGGGTAATACGGAACACCGTGCTGGATCCCAACGGCCTCGTATCACTTGCAGCCTAGATGACAGGCATCTTATCTGCATGGCTGTAACGGATCGTGCAGCCACGTCTCGATCCTTGAGTCAACAGATGGGGACGTTTGCAAGACGACAACCATCTGCACGAACAGTTCGACGACGTTTGCTGCAGAATGAACTATCAGCTCGGAGACCATGTTTGCGGTTACCCTTGACGCTGTATCACAGACAGGAGCGCTTGCGATGGTGTACTCAACGACGAACCTGGGTGCAAGAACGGCAAAACGTCACTTATTCGGATGAATCCAGGTTTTGCTTACAGCATCATGACGGTCGCATCCGTGTTTGGCGACATTGCGGTGAACGCACATTGGAAGCGTGTATGCGTCATCGCCATACTGGCGTATCATCCGGCGTGATGGTATGGGGTGCCATTGGTTACACGTCTCGGTCACCTCTTGTTCGCATTGACGGCACTTTGAACAGTGGACGTTACATTTCAGATGTGTTACGACCCGTGGCTCTAACCTTCATTCGAACCCAGCGAAACCCTACATTTCAGCAAGATAATGCACGACCGCATGTTGCAGGTCCTGTACGGGCCTTTCTGGATACAAAAATGTTCGACTGTTGCCCTGGCGAGCACATTCTCCAGATCTCTCACTAATTGAACACGTCTGGTCAATGGTGGCCGAGAAACTGGCTCGTCACAATACGCAAGTCACTACTCTTGATGAACTGTGGTATCGTGTTGATGCTGCATGGGCAGCTGTTCATGTACACGCCATCCAAGCTCTGTTTGACTCAATGCCCAGGCGTATCAAGGCCGTTATTACGGCCCGAGGTGGTTGTTCTGTGTACTGATTTCTCAGGATGTATGCACCAAAAATGCGTGAAAATGTAATCACATGTCAGTTCTAGTATAGTATATTTGTCCAATGAATACCCGTTTATCATCATCATTTCTTGTTGGTGTAACAATTTCAATGTCCAGTAGTGTAATTCCAGACCACGCCTGATCTCCGCGAGTAGCCGCACAGTAATTGTAACCATCCGGACCGTCATAACACCGATGCCACTATCAGATACACTGCATCGAAAGAAACGTCGATGTATTTCTTAAATGCCTATTTGTACGCTGAACCGCCTCGACTAGCGAGGCAAGAGCTGCCGCGATAGGGCGGCATGCAGAAACTGCTGGGGATGGGGACAGGGGGTGTGAGGCGGAGGCTACGGCTGGAAAATGAAACTGTGGCTGCTCGCTCGCGTTAGCTGGTCGCTCGGGCCTCGTATGATTTATCCACGTCGGCTCTTCGGAGCCCAACTGCCGAAACCGCAGCGACCGTAAATTCGGCGCTCCGCTCGCGGGAGATTTACGAACTCTCTTCCCCTTTTACTCTTTTTTTCGCCCCCTCCCTTTTCCCATAGCCGCTGCGGCTGCTGCGGTGGAACGCGAATTTATTTACTTTATTCGTCGATGCTTCAATAGCGCCGCCATTAGGGTTATGAGGTGTGCCCGGCGCCACATTCGACAGGCAGGCGGGGTTGCCATGAATGCACTCCGGTCTGGGACTGCGCTGATATTCGGGCCGAGGCTCTCCGAAGTTCAGACGCTACAGAGCCTAACCTACTAGCAGAAAAGGAAGAAAAAAACTATAATACGATAATGAGACGCTGTGTTCTGAACGCTGCGTAGTCTACCTCTATATATTGTGAAATGTCTTTGGGTTCTCACCTGGGCATACCAGCCGAACATCCGCCTAAATTAATGGTTCAAATGGTTCAAATGGATCAGAGCACTATGGGACTTAACATCTATGGTCATCAGTCCCCTAGAACTTAGAACTACTTAAACCTAACTAACCTAAGGACAACACACAACAACCAGTCATCACGAGGCAGAGAAAATCCCTGACCCCGCCGGGAATCGAACCCGGGAATAAATTAATGTTTCCCATCATTTCAGAGTCGAATACCTGCGAACGCATTTAGAAAGCAGCGTACGCTCTCGTCAAAACACGCCACGTAACTAAGGCCGGTGTCGCACTATAAAATTTTCCTTGAGAAAGCTTTTTTATCAATTAAAATTTCTTAGTGTAATAAGGAATTTCGACAAATTTAGGCTTCGTCTTCTGTTTACTGGCTCTGAGCACTTTGGGACTCAACTTCTGAGGTCATCAGTCCCTTAGAACTACTTAAACCTAACTAACCTAAGGACATCATACACATCCATGCCCGACGCAGAATTCGAACCTGCGACCGGAGCGGGCGCGCGGTTCCAGACTGTAGCGCCTAGAACCGCTCGGCCACAACGGCTGTCTGAGTGGAGGAATATAACTGCTTGTAGCGCTAGCATCGCCCCAGCTGACTGCTATTTAATGTTTATCCACATGGCTACGAAATTTGCGTGGTGCGTCCCATCACCAACGAAACATAAAAATGCGTGAGGCATTTGAAGCACTGTATAACTTGTGGCATCCGTAATAAAAAAAAGGAAAAATAATCGAGAATTTTTAAAAAACTTGCGGAGGGCCTTATCTGTAAAGTAGGGCATGGAGGTACCCACGAAGATACAAAACAGAAAAATCTACAACTTTTATTGAAATAACAATATTTATTACTTGATACAGCATGTACTAAAAGTTATTTGCCACCAGATATTCCCCGTTCAGCATTTTATAAATAGCTCAACACCTTTTCGTCAATGAGTACAGCGATGTTCGAATGCTATACTGTAAAGTAGAGTAGCTTTCCCTTGTTGCAGGCAAACCCAGTGTCTCGTTTAAGTCTGCCTTTTGCGGATATAGCATTACTGAGGTGAGTGTTCTGCTTGATCACATTTTGAAATGTACTCTCATCAATTCGCAAGTAATTTTATGCCACTTTACGTGCTCGACCTTTATCTCCCGTAACAGATTGTGTTGGCTGCTTTTCTTGCCGTGAAACACACAGCTTCACCCAAGTAGGTTCCCTTTTTCTTTTCTTCTGCTCCTCTTCCAAATGTAAATAAAGTGCAGCTGAGGTATACCCAACTGCAGCCCGCAGTAGCAAGTCTTCGTCGGCCATTCTGAAGGAAGTATCGCGTTAAAGATCTTTGTCAAACAAAACTTGATGACAGTGTAATACCCGTATTTTCACCACGTCAGATATCTTTGTCAAAGAAAATGTGATGACTATTTGATCATGTTTCTTTGTCAAAAAAATTCTGATAGTGTTATATGGCATAAACAATAGATTCAAACAAAGGTTATGCCAGGTCTTTGGGACCGAAGTCTTTTTTCATAGCTATTCTGATTACACAGATATCGGTATCCAATTGGCTGTTTAGAATGGTAACATAGTAATGTCTGCTGTCATGGATAAAATAATTCGTTGACGGTTCCCAGCGACATTAAATGTCCCTTAATATTCGTCAGCTCTGGGACGACGAGATTTCACCGAACTGGCAGGGTCTACTAGGCAGGTGTACTGCATACTACCTACCCCATTAAAGTGACTGATTTTCATCAAGCAACCCCATAACAATGAATGCCTCTAAACAGAGAAAAATATTTTAGAAGCGTATCACTAACTTCAATTTTGGAACGCCTACCGTCTTTCACACAGAGTAGATGACTTGACGATTAGGTTTTCCAACGTAGTTGTCTCCAGTAACCACGCGCCAAACAGTCACACTTCACTCGCTCTGATATCCATCCTGCACTAGCCAGCAAGTAATTGACATTTCCCATGTTCAGCTTTCCACGAATTGTAAAGGTAGCTTCCTTGGCAAAGAGAATCCCTTTAGAAAGAACATATTGTGCTGAGTCGCATCATAACGACCCAATGTCATCCATCTTCTGCAGTCTCTCTGGTGATGAAGTAACTTGTGATAAGGGTGGAAGCTGTGTTACTCACAAATGCGAACAACTAGGGTGACTAATGCCAGAGTCACTCTCAATTTTCGTAGAGCTAACAGACGCCAACAGATGTAACCACATTTGTTTTATTGGCTTCTTACCGTCTGAGTATTATTCCCATGCCTTCCCAATAATAACCGCACATACGTTGAACTGTTATTCTAGTAGGATACGGTCTGTCGGAATACCTATGTTTGTATAACTCAGCTGTTCTTTCAGGGTACATTCTCCATCTCCGCAAAGAAGTAAAGCATGTAGTTTGTGTTGGTTCACCAGAGATTTTTTTTTCCACACTAACTAGCACGAGATACACGTGATCGACAAGGTCGTGAAAGCTACGTTCCCTCTGTGTCCATTTTAGGCCGGGATCGAGGCAGTGCAACACACTGGTCCCTTTTCATCCGTCATGACATAGTTCCTGATTCGGGCACGAAATCGCAAATTTCTGCGTAAGATCGCCATTAGTTTCATTTTAAAAGTGAATAAATCGTTATCTGTAAATGGCGTTATTACTACGGAACTACTAATCTTATTTTGGAGTGAAAAACCCGTTCAATTCGTCTCTTTTATAACTACGATACTAGCAGCGGACATTACTACACATCCTTTCGAAAAATCGAAATCCATACCGTAATCCATTTAATATTAATACTCTGAAAAGAGACTCTACTTTGTATAGCGAATCCATCTGGGTGAAAATAACCTGTTTCTGGAGAAGTAGATACACTGACGGAAATGAAACGCAGCACTATATACGACATATACGGAAGTTAGTACGCATGTTTCTACATCTGAAAGATGATGTCTATTCAAATTTCCCGCCAGTAGCATAAAACGGGCGCTAAGTAGTACCACTGTGAGGATGCAAATCAGATTTGCTTTCAATACACGCTGTAACGGTTGTGAGAATTAGTCATCTTTGAGATTGAACGTGTTGTGTTAGTCAAGAATGCCTTTAAGGCCACAAGAGGTCATTATCAGCACCTCACTGAGTTTCAACGAGGTCTGTAATAGGGATACCTGAAGCTGGAGGTTCCTTCTGCGATACCGCAGGAAGAATAGACAAAAATATAGTCGCTGTACACGATTTCTGGCGGCGGTGGTCATCAGAATGTACGGTCGAAAAACATCCGGCTCGGAACGCCACGTGGTTTTTCTGAGGGAAGACCGTCGTGTTCAACGTATGGCTCCGACTCCTTGTACTGCATCTGCAGCAGCAATTCGAACAGCAGTTGGCACCACAGTATTGCGATAGTAAATGAATTTATGTATTTACCTCCTCATTATTGTGATTGTTCCATTTGAAACCATTGTGGTTCTATGGACAACTTGTGTAATATTGAAATGTACTTCCAGTTTTACACGATGTAAATATGCATACGGGAAGAGGAAGTTCTGGCGTGCCTTTTGCAAAGGGTTTCTCCTAATGCTGACAGATTGACGGTAACAGCGAAAGTCGAAATGATGTGTTAGCTGAAGATAGCACTCGATTTTCGAACGAAAAAAATCAGTGTTGTCTTGCATCATTTCAGAGATTGACAGCAAAGAACGTTTAGCAAAAAATTATGTAAAACCGTTGTTCCAGTTGAAAAACATACAACAGAAGCAAAGCATCTACCTATTGGTAAACTGTTCCAGAACGACTCCTGGGTGATTATTTTAAAAGGGTACGACCGATTTGCTTCTCCATCCTTGAAACATTTCGAGCTAGTGCTCAAGCCACTGTGTACACTGTAATACAAAGAAAAAACCTCGCAGAAGCGGATAGAATTGTGCCGTCTGTCAAGCAGTACTATCCCTAACTGCAGGGTGGAACAGCATGTTACCTTAAGACCAA
The DNA here is from genome assembly GCF_023864345.2 of Schistocerca serialis cubense. Taxonomy (NCBI): domain Eukaryota; kingdom Metazoa; phylum Arthropoda; class Insecta; order Orthoptera; family Acrididae; genus Schistocerca; species Schistocerca serialis. Next base: position 91,255,309 of record NC_064646.1, on the reverse strand, counting down.
AACCACCGACATTTGATATGCAGTGGCTCCATTTAAAACCACCTCAGTGGCTCTTCCTGAATCCACTCCCTATATGTTCGATCAGTGTATGTAATACTTGTTTCTCACAGTGTTCTGTCTCAATGCACGTCTAATAGTGTAATAAAAGAAGAAAATTGTAAAAATTTAATTTGTAATACTTCGACTCAAAAGGTCGGTTTCACTCAACATCGAGGTCACTAGATACAGAGCATTAGCCGAGAATGTCAAAAGGAAGGGGAAAGAAATCGGCCGAGCCCGTAGAAAATAATCATCCTACCGTTTTCATGGAACTGTTTACAGAAATCGCGGAAAATCTAAATGTGAATAGCTGGATGGGGATTTGAACCATCATCGTCCCGAATGCGAGTCCAGTGGGCTAGCCGCTGCACCACCTCGCTCGGTGCAATCAGAATGCATTCGTGTTGTTCGTGTCTAGTGTTATTACCGAGCCTGGTGAGTATATAAGGGACGTGAACGGCGTCAGATGTTGAGTGATCACAGTGTAGGACACGAACTGCTGCGTACGCGTGTGAAGTAGCACTATCACCACTTGACCGCGTTCAAAACTGGCCTAGTTGATGGTCTCCATTTGCGTGGCTTATCGAATCAGGCAATACCCCGATCTGTGGAGTAATCAGTGTGACAGAATCCCGATGCTAGGAAGCATAGAAACCTCACGAAAGGCATACTTATCGTCAAGGCTCCAGTCGACGTCTGATCACCGCAAGGAAGGGTCGCAATATTGTGCACTCTTCACACCTGTTCCTGCAATACGAGAACAAGCGATGAACTCGCTGCAACATTATGTTCGTCCGACACCATTGGTCAGACACTAGGAGAATCGAAACGTAGGAATTAACTTCTCAAGAGTAGGTTTCCATTAAGATAACAACACCAACGGCTGCATTGAGACTGGTATCACAATGTGTTCAGCGATGAATCACAGCTCTACAGTTTGCTGGATGACCATGGCAAACAAACATGGCAGCGATCTCAGGAGAGATCCCATTCTTCTAATCTTTTTGAAGGATGGAGCGGTGTTTCTCTTGGCGTCATGGCTCAGGGAGCAATTGGGTATGTCTTCAGGTCACAACAGTAGTGGGGCTGTGTGCATTTGAGCCGAGTGTGAAGTGTCACACAACTGCATGTTGGATGACACTAAAGGAAGGGCACGCCAATTGTCTGATGTTTGAAATGGCGGAAATTTAGAATAATGGCAGGATATTCAAAGTAGCCCAGCTGTGCTACATCTAAAAAGACTTAATCGTAGGTAGTGGACCTAGAGTAATTGCCCTACTTATAAAATCCAAGCTAGTGAACCTTGGAAAGACTCTACGAAGTCTAGGGAGTGGATTCAGAAGGAGCCACTTAGGTGATTTCAAATGGAGCCACTGCATATCAAATGTCGGTGGTTTTGGTCTTAAGATAACATGCTGTTCCACCCAGCAGTTAGGGATAGGACTGCTTGACAGACGGCAGAATTAGTGGAAGTTGGAAGAAAGTCATAATCCAAAGTGTCATATAAGTTTGACAATCCAAGATGCCGATGCGAGATGGGTACTGGATTTGCCCTGACGTCACATGCCACTTATCCAAAGTTTAAAATGGGGGTGGCGCACTTGGTTTAAGTTAAAACAGTTTCTCCAAGCCCTCTGACATCACAGATTCCTACCCTAAGTTTGCAACGAAAGAGCTGTTTTGCAGAACTGGTGTTCAACTGGCCTCATCTGTGAGCTGCAAGCAGTCTGCAGGGTGTGACGAAGAGGCCCTCGGACCATGTGTTGGCTGTCAGTTGCTGGCCATCTCTGTCGTGTCAGCCACTTACAGCTGCATGGCTTGACACATCTGGCAGGCCACTGTGCTTTCACCAGCGCTTGCCAGTGACTGAATAAGTGTCCACCACTTCCAATCCTCCACCCAGCATTGCGTCACACAGTGTAAAGGCCACGAAGCTGCACAAAGTGAGAACTGCAGCTCTAACTAGTGTTAAATAGGTCTGCTAGCTATCGCTGTAGGACCGCTTGATACATTGCATCGGTATTTGCATACAATGGCTGATTGGCCAGAGTGTGCGACATCACTGTCTTTGCCATGTCGCAGAAAGCTTGTAATGCTATTCATAGTTAAGACAAACATATTTTCCCCTGCAAGCAGAAACCTGAGTGGTCATGTCTGAGCCTGTTTGCTATTTTATGGTTTTCCCAATGCTGTTTATAGCTGACATACTTTCCACAACATGAATATCCACCTAACTGGTGCCAACCTATTTTTCTGCTGCAGGGAGAAATCTGTTATTGACTCATCAAGAATATAGCACAAAAAAATCACTTGCTGTTAGGCATGCTATTTCTGCAACACTATTTGGTGTGGCGCAGTTAGTGTATTTTTAGTAATCATGTCTTCATTCTATAGACAGAGTGAGGCGTAGCGCCGCATACCTATCCTGCCTTGGGAGCAGTTAAGTGGGAGATGTGTCTCACAGCTGGATGGTGACGCGAGACTGGACGCGCACGTTGTTTATGTATCAGCCGATAGAGGACAATATTGGATAGGGGGACTGTGATTTTAGTTTCGATTGTGCCCACTAGAGTGCACTAAAGTGATAGAATGTTTTTCATAAACTGTTCTAGAATTTTCATTAAGTGTTATTACGTCATTTTTGTGTAGGTAAAATGTTATAAATGTGTTTTAGCAGTATGAATGATGCTTGAGTGTGGTTTGAGGTTAATATGAAGATAATTGTTTAACGAGTTATGTAGTTAGATTTAGTGTGGGAACATTTCGAAGAAGTATGGATATGGACAAAGGGGATTTTTGTAGAATAGATTTGTAAAGTAAGTTTATGGTAAAGGGAAAGTTAATTCAGGTATAAATAACAATAGTAAATAACTTTATGCATAAGCAGAACTTCAGCATATTAGATAATTACGTGGGCAAAAAGTGCAGCCGTTAGGTTTACTATTTAGCGATTGGTTATTGATGAAAAGCGTGGACTGACGCGGGAAAGTGTTGTTTTGCTATTGGCTGTTGAGTAAACTGACCAATGGTAAAGCAATATTCTTTGCTCACCTTTCTCTGCTGGAAAAGAAGACTTAGAGTATTCTAGAGAGAGTCGGAGCCCAGCCATGAAACAGTTCGGACGTGTGTAGTAGTAGTTCCGATGGAAATGAGAAGTTGCCGGATCTAGCAGTGTTTCATACATCAAAAGTGTTGTAAAGTGACGGCATAATAATTCCGATGGGTGTGTAGAAATCTCGGAATTTTTAAGTGAATTTTGTGACGAGAAAAGACATATATTCCGCGTGGCCTATTGAGCAGGTCGGTGGCTAAGAACTGTGACTGCATTTGGTACCGACAGACTTGATATTTGGCGAGCATTCTCAACCAAAAACAATCAGTATTTTTGTAGCTATTACGTTTTCGGGAAATGCAACACCATAAACTTGCTAACGTGAGGGAAAGGGATTGTGAGCGACTGTGTTAAGGCTAGCACGGGCTTGGCAGTGATACTTGTTCACCAAAGTTTCAGAATATATTAATTGAGGACAAAATTTCCAACCTTTCATTTCGTGTGAAAACTTTCTCCCGAAACGTAGATTAGTGATTTCAATTGCAGCGTGGTTCACACCGAAGTACCGTAGGTTTCGCTCGGCTTTCCTACTGATGATATGCTGAGACAATGTTCACAGGTAGATGCAGGTTCGTCGTAAAGGGACGGAAAGAACCGCGCCGCCGCAAGAGTAGTAATATTAGATTCAAAACGAATATCGAAAAAGTTGTAAACCGTGGCGCTGAATGCAAGGGTGTGCTTCCCTTCGACAAGAAGATCATTGCGAGAATTTCGAGAGATCGAGTAGAGAAACTATCAGCGAGAGGTCGTGATTGCGGCGTGAATAATGAGATGCGTGAGAACGAGAGCCGCGAGGGGGGGTTGAGAGGATTGCTATCGGCCCACATGGGGTGTGGAGCCCAGTCTGTGGTCAGTCAGCTGCTGCTGCTGCTGCTGCCTTGGTCGGCTGCGATTTTCCTTCGCTGAGGCAGTCCGTGGAGCTCTGAAGTGGTGGGCTCGTGTTGTTGATACCACTTTGTACGCTGCTCGATGGGACCAATTCCAGCGATTGAAAATGGTGATCCTCAATGCACATCGGACAAATCTGAGTGTAACGAATATTTGTCAAGTCGTGAGTGAATGTGGTTGTTACTGTTTCTATGAAGCGAGTTTAATGCTAGGAACTGTGTACGCTGGTTGAAAGTGTGACAAGTGTAACAGGCTCAAGCACACGTTTATATGTGGCTTCGTGGTATAGCTTGGTCAGCCGAATTACATGGGCTGGTCTGATAGTATTCATATGTGTAAGACTCTCTTGCCATGTAGTGCTTGCGTAATTACATACACCGATCATCATTAGTACAGACTGGCAGTAACTTGTTACATTCATGATTCATTCTTGTCAACGGAGTTTAACCTTATGTCAATGCCCATATGCCAAGCGTCCCTTTAAGCAATGTAAGCTTTGGGTGTGGCCAACTATTGCTCTTTAGCAATGTTACAAGCTTAGATGATTTTACTGCACTATTCCTCAGCTCCTGTAATTGGTCACTTTTCCCCACCATTTCAACTTTTTTACGTCAATCCAAATGGTCTGGGGAAGTCAGTTGATGGAGGAAGGAAACTGCTCAATGAAGTAAACATATTTGTAATATTGCTGTGACAAAAGGAAAACCGGTCGGCGCCTTGACCTTGGATTACTATGGACTAAGTTATGTACATAACTTTTGTGTTGAAGTTATTATGTTTAAAGGTTTCTTGAAGTTCCTCTCTTAATTTGCTGGCCACTTAACAATTAAACTGTATTTAAGTATGTGCCTAGAAGTATTTTCTTACATTCTGTGCGAGTGCACTAAATTCATCTACCGCGTTTCTATCTCTCTAAATTATTACTAGGTAGTTACTGAATGTTGGTTTTACGATCTTAGGCAGTTGTCCCTCTTGAGAAATGATTGTTTCTGAAATGAAGTGACTAACGGCCTTGTTGGCGTTGATATTCTTCATAGTACAAATTAAGTCTTTCTTTTTCTTAACTTCAACGCTTGTTAGCCTTAAGTTTTGGGCACCAGTTCTGGGGGCTGCAAGTAGTTCAAGATGCTGATTCCATTAATAACTGCTAGATAGGTAAAGGAAACATATTTCTTAAAACACAATCATTATCAATATTTTCTTGGGACTTGTTAGAGCTATTTGTGATACAAGGCTACAAACATGTGCACTTTCTTTGAGGAGATCATTATTTTTACCATTTTTAAGAAATAATTGTTCTGAACATATCTGAGATTGTACAAACTGACATATCTGCAGAAATTTTCTTTTAACTTTTTAAGATTTCATTATCATAAATACATGCAGTTAGATAAGGTTGCTGTCAAATTATGCTTCCCAATTGTCAAATAAATTTTCTGTTAAGAATTTTTAACTGTGAATGATGTTGTGTTACTCTTGACGTTCCTCTTCCACACCACAGCACCTCTGCTGGCCCTTACCCTCCTTAAAGTAAAACCTTTCAAGTCGTTCCCCAGTTAACTGCAATGCAGCAGCTACACACTGTTTTCATGAAATTGCCTACACTACAATGCGAAAGTAATACATACATACCAATAAATAATGATTTTAGTTAGGAAAAACCAGTCATGCAGTTCACATCACCATCCTGAAGCTTAAGCAACATCTCCATCATCACACCTTTTCTTTTCATTTGCCTCTGAAAAGTTAACTTTTTCGATGAAACAGAACCCACACACATGAAAGAGCAGAAGTTCACGATTTTTATGTGCAGTAGTCATGTTAAACAAAAGCACTTGACCAAGTACTGAGACGGTAGCCTTACGTTTACAACTGGTATGAAACTTTATGGGGTAGTTTCCTAAAACTTTCTTGTCAAACTCTGAATCCCAAAGAAGAAACTGTAGCCCAATATTTCGATGCATGTGGGATGTCCATAAACGGAAGTATGCATGAATTGTGTTGTCGTTTGAAATATATATATATATATATATATATATATATATATGGATATAAAGAGTTCACAGAAAATGTATGAAGAATGTGTATGGCATACACAGATGTTTCTCTCATCCTAAAAAATCACATGTATGCTAGTGTAATCATATAGTCTTCAAAATGAGCAGCTAGACGAAACGCACCATTCACAAGAACTTAATGGTGACTGATTGGTCTGAGACTACTGGAGAGAAGCAGAATAAGGATGGATCACCAATGTCTGACAGCATGATATCGGTAACTGTTGGACAATCAGATTGCGGTAAGACAAATTCCTCTTGTCTTTACTCCTCCGCGCAAACCTTTATTCGCTGTGGGAACATGTATGTATCTTCAGAAACACCATTCCAGCCAAAAACTACTGGAGGAAATGCTGTCCGACACTGGAAATTTACTACCACATGAAAGAGTAAAACCGAACATTGTATTCACATTGATGATGTGGCGGTGAAAAATCAAGAATAAATATGAAAAAACTTTTTCTTCGGATAACATAGAGGAGGTGACATCTTTTATATGAGTTAGAAGTATTCTAGGATCCCAAAAAATTGATGAAAGATAATACAAACCTTATTAAAACTACAGATGAGGTAATATGAATTTATAACACAATTACCAGATACATGTAGGAATCAACATGATATTCAGTAACCCGACAATTTGACTGGGTTATTGGTGGAGTCATTTAAAGATCAGCTTTTTGGTTATCGATTAAAGTAGGCAACTGAATGAAGCCTGATACTTACCGAACTTTCAGGATGTTTTGAAAAGTGAATAACTTGTATATACAGTAAAACAACAGGATAATTACGGCATTATACATCCCAGTATGGATAAATTTGCGTGGATGTCCCACAGCAATTGGGATGAGAGTGTTAAGAGGAAGAATATTTGTTTGCATGTTGAAGCGAACATTCAGATACTCAACAAAAGTATCGAACAACATACTACTAGACTTCGAGCACTCTGAAAAAATGTTAGGAAAGTAAATACTCATCTTCAAGCCAAACTGAGATTCCTCAGTGAACTGAGCACAAAGAAGACAAAAGAAGTGAACGAGAGTGTATATAAGTTGTATACTGTTCCAAAGTATGCTTAGCATATAACAATATGTTGACATATTGTTGTTGAAGAGTGCAAGGCCATCTGCTGAGGTTACGGCATTTGGAAAGAGACTAGTCATTAAGAGAAATGTTTAGGTCACTTACTGAATATACTGAATGACCCTCGAAGGCAAATGACTTTGAAAAAGAAGATCCTATAACCCATATTAAACATCACACTATTAAACAGATAGAGCATGCAGAGTAAGCAGGGGAAAGGCATGTAAGTTGGATACTCTACCTATAAGTTTAATAGCGCAGTACAAATCGGTGATAGATAATTAGAGAGAACGCCAGGTTTATAAATCCAGTGATGTTAAAAACAGAAAAACTCGACAAGTATTCATCAAAAGATAGACAAAATTATGATAAACTAATTTTTATGTATGAAGTATATAAGAAATCAATGGAATGCGAAATAAATACCTGAAACAGTTCGCTATACAAAAATATTACGAAACATGCTTGAGAGGGTGTACCCGACCTTCACAATATTGAGGTGATACCAACGAAATAGTTGAACAATTATGACCTATCTTCACATCGGATATATCTCACAATACAGCTCATTACAGTGAAATCACTTCCATAATTTCAGAGCTTTGTGAAAGTATTATCAGATAATAATGGAGACAGTTGTTCAAGAGCTCCATAAACCCGTGTGCTGGTCTTCCCCACATAGGCATCTTATAATTCGAGGTTTGGATGACTTATGACAGGTGGACGTTATGGATATGAGACAGTATTCACGGGAGAACAAAGGTTTTAAATATATTTTTATTGTCATTGAAATGTACTCTAAATTTACGTGGGCCTCACCAGTGAAAACAAAGACAGGGAAGGCAGTTTCGAAGACGATTAATCAGTATTTGAGAGTACAAATCGCATCCCAGGCAGTCCTCAAACAGACCATGATAGAAGGTCTTGAAAGAGCTACGTGCTGGTGGTAGTGGAGCAGTAAGAATACACCACTAGATTAGATTAGATTAGATTAATACTAGTTCCATGGATCATGAATACGATATTTCGTAATGATATGGAACGAGTCGAATTTCCCAATACATGACATAATTAGGTTAATTTAACAACATACTTAAGTTAATATAACAACTTTATTTTTTGTGTGTTTTGTTTTTTTTTATTTTTTTTAATAAATTTTTTTTTCTTAATTTATATCTAAAAATTCCTCTATGGAGTAGAAGGAGTTGTCAATCAGAAATTCTTTTAATTTCTTCTTAAATACTTGTTGGTTATCTGTCAGACTTTTGATACTATTTGGTAAGTGACCAAAGACTTTAGTGCCAGTATAATTCACCCTTTTCTGTGCCAAAGTTAGATTTAATCTTGAATAGTGAAGATCGTCCTTTCTCCTGGTATTGTAGTTATGCACACTGCTATTACTTTTGAATTGGGTTTGGTTGTTAATAACAAATTTCATAACAGAGTATATATACTGAGAAGCTACTGTGAATATCCCTAGATCCTTAAATAAATGTCTGCAGGATGATCTTGGGTGGACTGCAGCTATTATTCTGATTACACGCTTTTGTGCAATAAATACTTTATTCCTCAGTGATGAATTACCCCAAAATATGATGCCATATTAAAGCAATGAGTGAAAATAGGCGTAGTAAGCTAATTTACTAAGATGTTTATCACCAAAATTTGCAATGACCCTTATTGCATAAGTAGCTGAACTCAAATGTTTCAGCAGATCATCAATGTGTTTCTTCCAATTTAATCTCTCATCAATGGACATAACTAAAAATTTGGAATATTCTACCTTAGCTATATGCTTCTGATTAAGGTCTATATTTATTAATGGCGTCATACCATTCACTGTACGGAACTGTATGTACTGTGTCTTATCAAAATTCAGTGAGAGTCCGTTTACAAGGAACCACTTAGTAATTTTCTGAAAGACAGTATTGACAATTTCATCAGTTAATTCTTGTTTCTCAGGTGTGATTACTATACTTGTATCATCAGCAAAGAGAACTAACTTTCCCTCTTCATGAATATAGAATGGCAAGTCATTAATATATAATAAGAACAACAAAGGACCCAAGACTGACCCTTGTGGAACCCCATTCTTGATAGTTCCCCAGTTTGAGGAATGTGCTGATCTTTGCGTGTTACGAGAACTGCTTATTTCAACTTTCTGCACTCTTCCAGTTAGGTACGAATTAAACCATTTGTGCACTGTCCCACTCATGCCACAATACTTGAGCTTGTCTAGCAGAATTTCATGATTTACACAATCAAAAGCCTTTGAGAGATCACATAAAATTCCAATGGGTGGTGTTTGGTTATTCAGATCATTCAAAATTTGACTGGTGAAAGCATATATGGCATTTTCTGTTGAAAAACCTTTCTGGAAACCAAACTGACATTTTGTTAGTACTTCATTTTTACAGATATGTGAAGCTACTCTTGAATACATTACTTTCCCAAAAATTTTGGATAAAGCTGTTAGAAGGGAGATTGGACGGAAATTGTTGACATCAGATCTATCCCCCTTTTTATGCAAAGGTATAACAATGGCATATTTCAGTCTATCAGGGAAAAGGTCCTGTTCCAGAGAGCTATTACACAGGTGGCTGAGAATCTTACTTATCTGTTGAGAACAAGCTTTTAGTATTTTGCTGGAAATGCCATCAATTCCATGTGAGTTTTTGCTTTTAAGTAAGTTTATTATTTTCCTAATTTCAGAGGGAGAAGTGGGTGAGATTTCAATTGTATCAAATTGCATAGGTATGGCCTCTTCCATTAACAGCCTAGCATCTTCTAATGAACACCTGGATCCTACTATATCCACAACATTTAGAAAATGATTATTAAAAATATTTTCAACTTCTGACTTTTTGTTCGTAAAGTTTTCATTCAATTTGATGGTAATACTGTCTTCCTCTGCTCTTGGTTGACCTGTTTCTCTTTTAATAATATTCCAAATTGTTTTAATTTTATTATCAGAGTTGCTGATTTCAGACATGATACACATACTCCTGGATTTTTTAATAACTTTTCTTAATATCACACAGTAGTTTTTATAATTTTTGATAGTTTCTGGGTCACTACTCTTTCTTGCCGTCAGATACATTTCCCTTTTCCGGTTACAAGATATTTTTATACCCTTAGTAAGCCATGGTTTGTTACAAGGTTTCTTACGAGTATATTTAACTATTTTCTTGGGGAAGCAGTTTTCAAATGCATTTACAAAAATGTCATGAAATAAATTATATTTTAAATTGGCATCAGGTTCACGGTACACCTCATCCCAGTCTAACTGCTGTAGGCTTTCCCTGAAATTTGCAATTGTTAAATCGTTGACTGAACGTACTACTTTGGAGGACTGTTTAGTATTGCTGAATGGAGCTATGTCATATATTGTAACTAGCTGTGCACCATGATCAGAAAGACCATTCTCAACAGGCTGAGCATTTATCTGGTTAAACTTATCTTGGTCTATAAAGAAGTTATCTATCAGTGAGCTGCTATCCTTTACCACCCGAGTAGGAAAATCAATGACGGGTGTCAAATTGAAAGAACCGAGTAATACTTCAAGGTCATTTTTCCTATTACCCTCTTTCAGAGAATCTACATTGAAGTCCCCACAAATAATAATTTGCTTCCCCCTGTCTGATAGATAGCACAACAAGGAGTCCAAATTTTTCAGAAATAGATGAAAATTTCCTGATGGGGACCTATATACAGTTACAATTATAAATGTGCCTTTATTTAATTTAAGCTCACAGGCACATGCTTCTATATGTTTCTCTACACAAAACTTTTTTGTTTCTATACTTTTTGCACAATGATAACTTTTGACATATATGGCAACTCCTCCTTTCTCCATATTTTCTCACATTACATGTGCAGAGAGCTTATAACCACTTACATTTACCTTATCCATATCAGTAACAATGTGATGCTCAGACAGGCATAGTATATCTATTTCATTCTCAGCTTCTAAATCTTCTAAACAAACCAGAAGCTCATCTACTTTATTCTTTAAACTCCCAATATTTTGATGAAATATACTTACATTATTTTTAATTATACTTTTATGAGAACCTTTCCTTATTCTAACATTTGCAGTACTCTCCTGTCTGAGTTTCTCGTTGTGCTTAGGCCTAGTTCCTATACCAGTGGTCACATGGTGTTCAGAGAGGCAGATTATGTCAACTGTGTTGGGTAACTTTAATTCATCAATGCAATTACCTAGGACTGAGATGCAACTTGGTGGAGATAAAATTTCTGGTGATTGGTGAAAATTTATAATTGATAGCTGTGATTGGTGATCCAATGTGCTAGAATTGTGCTGTTTAATTTCTTTCCTAAACTGAAAATTTGTTTCAATCCTGACCTCTCGTAGAACTTGACATCTTTCTGTCTTACCTATCCTAAAAAAGGTACTGCTCCAACACCTGTAACCACTGGTATTTTACCATTCATGGCAGTGCCTCCCCCCTTAAATTTCCTGCTATTACCCCAGCCAGTTTCCCCTTCCCTTTCCTGTTGAGATGTAGGCCGTGCCTGGTATAGTCCCACCTACTGAGATAATCAACAGGAACCACACCAATATGAGCCCCCGCACCCGACCCAAGCAGCCGTTCCAACTCCAAATTAACTCTCCCAACAGAAGAGTTCAAATGAGGCCGGTCATGGCGTCTCAGGACAGATACAAACTCAACATTGGTGTGTCTCGATGCCGACGCAATCTTTACCAGGTCACACTCTATACTGTACCCAGGATCTCTGTCGATGCTGTTCCCTGGCCCTCCCACAATAACCACAGTGTCTTCCCTGGTAAATCCTTTACAGAGTGAACCTAAATCCTCTGTCACCTGATCCAGACTAGCACTTGGTTTGAAAAAATTTGTGACCTGGTATTCTGGTCCTAATTCCTCCTGCAGAAGTTGGCCTACACCTCTGGCATGGGAACTGCCTAACAACAAAACTTTCTTCCTTTTCGATGACTTTCCTACATTCTTTTTCAATTTCCTATTGAAAGTTTGTTGTGTCCTGTCTACACCTACCTCTGCTTGAGGCTCATCAGTTTCTAACTGAAGCAACAGGTCAAACTTATTTTTGACATTCACCACAAAACTGTCAGACTTAGTTCTAGGCCTGTTCCTTCTGCTACCTGTTGCCACTTCCCACCTCTCTTCGCCCTTCTCCCTCCTTAACCTGCCCAGATCTTCCCTAGCCTGACCTAGCTCAGCCTGAAGGGCAGCAATTTTCCCCTCCTGTTCCACTATCTTCCTATCTCTGCTGCAAATCCTACATAACCACTGATGAGCCTGATCCACTTTCCCAACACCCACGCCACTGCAGTCCCCCCAGTGAAAAAAACTACTGCATCCATCACACCAAACCCCGGAACTAACAATTCTACGGCAAGTCAGGCACTTCTCACTCATGGCAAAAATAATACTTTAGCTAGAATAAATCAATTAAATTACCGAAAATCAAAAAAGACGTTACAAGAATTAAGCCTATTCACAAATGTATATAAGCAAGTTTCTGATTTAAAATTCCGCTGTTTTTCTGAGATCTGTATTAAAACAACGAAGGTATACGCTATTTATTATATATTTCACTCGATGGAATGAAAAAAAGGACAATTAAACGAGATACTTTAACTTTGATTCTCCAAAAACGTTACGAGAATTAGGCCTATAAACAAATGTATATAGGCAAGTTTCTGATATAAAGTTACGCTGTTTTTCTGAAATCTGTATTAAAACAATGAAGTTATACGCTATTTACGGTAGTTTACTTATTTGTTAACGAGAAACTAGTTAAATTACCGCGAAATAAGAAACAAACACGTTTACAAAATTTAAGCCTAAGCGCGACTTCGCGAAGTTACGATCTTTTCGTGTTTTCTGAAAAAATACGCAAAGAAAAGTCAAACCTTTAACGGCAAGACTAAACGATACACTAATGCACGTATTTAATTTGTTGTCGGCGTTAAATTAAATTATATTCCTGTCTAAATCACTTAACTTTCTGGAAATGGTTTCTGGCGTCACTTACTCGGCGGCCATCTTGGATTCCAGCTTCCACTGTGCAACATCTCCCAGATGGAGATAATTATCGCGGAATGTTTGAAGAAAATGGTAAAAGAATGTATAAATATTTGTTTAAAACTTAACAGTTCTTATAAATGGACTGATACCTTAAACCATTAACCAGTATAATAGAAATTTGCACCAGTTAATAGAAGGGAAACCAATTGACGTTCATGATAATGGGCTAAGTACTGCATACAGATATATTGAATGGTAGATACACACGATCAGAAACTTAATGTGGGTGACTTCGTACGTATTTCCAAATTCAAGACTGCCTTTGAGATGTGATACATATGAAACTGGTGGATGACGATATTTAAACTTTTCAAAGTGCAGCGAAAAACATTAAAAATTCAAATTAAACGATAGTGAAATAACTGGTTGTCTTTTCGAAGAGGATAACAGTGAAGCAGTGAACTGGGCGTTTTTGTCATATAAAGTATCTTTAGGCAATAGAAGAATAAGGCTCTTCCGAAATTGCTAGGTTTCCCTTCATTGCAAAAGATGCCAATGATCTGCCATTTAAAATGTCCCACAAACTTCGAATATACTGTAGCATAAAATGAATAATATGAAGAGCAACAGAAGGGGTAATGGCATTCTCAAAAAGTTACCTGTGGAACTTCACACACCTACGTAGAGCTTTTGAAGACCGGGAAAGGGGCATGAGAAACGGGTGGTGCTTGGTGGCAAGGGAATCGGTCTATTAGACAAGTCCTCCGATGACATGATACTGCATACACCAGCAAATAAGAATTTCCTAGTACGTCAACTTGCAGATAAAATTTTAGCTGACGGTGCCGGGAAAATATGTGCAAGAAGGGACGTCGTAATGACCAATGTATCGCTGCATTTGCAGTAGATACAGCAATATTCAGCAAAGCAGGTACGGAGTTAAATTTCACTCAGTTATGAATGCACGTGATCATCCGCTGAAGCCGAAGAAGAAACAGAAAAAGGAGATCACATCTGAGTAATTAAAAATATTCATTCACTTATCATTAGCGGAAGCTAAACAAGCTTCAGATGGGGAAAATATTAAAATGCCTGGAGTCCTACCACCGCCCAAGACATTATGGAAAACGAGAAACAGCAGATTGATGAAATAAAATAACATAAGAGGTTTACAGAATCCGTGGCTATTAGGAAATGTCGACATTGAAAATAACACAGGAAAGTGTTGGTATTGTTGATATTAAAAATCTCCTAGCTATACTTCCCCTCAGGGTGCTTACAAATATCTGTCTGCATAAATTCTTCCAGAACTTATCCATTCCAATATTTAATTGAGTGTTCATGCCAAATACACTAACTAAGACTACATGGAAAGCTAATGAATATGGGACTGTAAATTCAGATGTTGAAACAGGACCTGGAGCTCACTTGGTGGCATATGTAAAGAGAAAAATCTAAATTGCATCTACTATGTTGAACCAGTCGGTGACTCAAGCCACCAGAAGAATTATGCCACTTCTTTAGCGGTAAATATGTGTCCTACAACGCTACCAAAAGTTTAATACGTACCTCTGCGAACATTTATGTCTCATTTTGACCCTGACAGCTACAGATAAGAAGCTATAAAAACAGTAATCACAAAACATCGTTTCGTCTTTTGCCAGTACTACGTGTGAAGAACTTTTTGCCAGTCGAATTAAGCAAAGGGGATTGGAGTATGGCATTGTTTGTATTAGGAACGTACGTGATTTCCTAATATCACAGCATAAAACTCTAAACTACGTTAAGGAAGTGGTAGAGGTGTGCAAATACCTCGTGGTGCACAATATCTTGATATTTGAAACATATATTTAAAATAGGTAGTATCAGGTCTCCAGTTACATGTGACAGTCAATACGCTTAAAATGAAAATAAGAGCGACCAAGGGATAATAGATAGGCACTACTCATCTCAAAGTATCATGTTTCGCTACAGGATCAGAATAAATTCTGTAAGTCAGTTCAATCAAAAATGGTTCAAATAGCTCTGAGTACTATGGGATTTAACATCTGTGGTCATCAGTCCCCTAGAACTTAGAACTACTTAAACCTAACTAACCTAAGGACATCACACACATCCATGCCCGAGGCAGGACTCGAACCTGCGACCGTCAGCTCAATCGGTGGATATACTACCAGTTAGCACAATTCGTCTCAAGTGCAGTATTGCTACCTATTCATGTCTCAATGACAAAATGATTCCCACAATTTGTGGATTCATCCCCACAGGCGGTCCAGCATATGAAATTGTGTAGAAGCGAAGCAATGCCATTAAGTTTCGTGTAACGATTCAGACAATGGATCACCTTGAATATTGTGGACCAAAATGGACTTCTTGTCGACTTCCATGATGAAAACTAGTGATTTATTACATTTGAGGCAGGATAGTCATGCAGTTTCAAACCAACATTCCTTGCCAACAGCATGTCACTGTTCAACATAAACATTATGTGTTAACACTGAACTGTCAATTCCTTAATTCGCTAAGCTTGAAACCACGAAGAACAATGGTGTCATTCAACATAACTGCCCCAGTCCAACGAATTGTTCTCCGGAAATACTTCTTCCACCAACCTTTTGCTTCAGCGACATTGAACTACAATGGCGGAATCTGCACAGCTGTCAAACACCAGTATACTTTGACAATTCTAAGCCACAGTCTCCTTTACTTGAACAATTTGTAAAAAATGATGGAGCTCCTACAGCAGTATCTCATATTACAGATGACACAAGCACTTTGCCGTTTCAGGAAATAGGATGCAGGGCGGATGGGTTCGAAATATAAGTATCACATCAACTATAAAAAAAGTATGTTTGACGTCAAAGTCGGAATTCAACGTCGTAGAAAATCATGGATACTTTATGGAGAAACAGGCATTAGTAGACGAATTAAAAAATATTTAATGCATACATAGCCTGTAATGATGAAGATGGGTTATTTTGAAGCGGTGAAACGCGTTCTAGTTAATGTTTTCTGCGGCTGCTAGGGCCGAGCATTCTGCCTGGACAGCTGGCTAAAAGGAGTGATCATACTGTGCAGCTAGCTGCAGGTGGCTGACACAGCCCTATGACGGCTGCAGTCTACGGCTACTCTCGGATAATCTCAGGTTCAAGTGCACTTACAACCACTCCGCCATAGCACTCTTCATATTATCAGTATCATGCTGTGCGGCCACTGTGGTTACAGTTCTTGATAACTGCAATAGAGAAATTAAAAACAAATCCAAGCTTCCTGTTGTAAGTTGATTGTGGGATAAGAAAAATTATCTTAAAAATGATAAGAACCCTTTAATTTATGACTGGAAAATTCTGCTACTTGACATTTACACCTCCCGCACATGTGCCTGTAACCTAGTAAAATGTCACGAATATCCGACAAGTACCTTTCAAGAAAAATTATTTGAAAGTGACACAGTGAAAAACTCGGCAGCAATGTTGCTGAGAAAAAATGCACATTGGCCGGCCGAAGTGGCCGTGCGGTTAAAGGCGCTGCAGTCTGCAACCGCAAGACCGCTACGGTCGCAGGTTCGAATCCTGCCTCGGGCATGGATGTTTGTGATGTCCTTAGGTTAGTTAGGTTTAACTAGTTCTAAGTTCTAGGGGACTAATGACCTCAGCAGTTGAGTCCCATAGTGCTCAGAGCCATTTTGAAAAATGCACATTTTGCTGCACTTGTCACCTTTTGCAACTTCCGACACGTCAGTTCTGTAGGATAATTCATGCCCTTTCACGTTATATATGTGTTTACCATGTGTACTTCATAGATTAGGAAATCAAATTGCAGGTGCACAAGATCCTGTGTGTAGGATATCCGCAACTGAGAAGTTTGATAGTTCAGAGATATCCGCTTCATTGAAATGATTATTTATTCAAACCACGACAGGTTTCGGGATTTTAAAATCGCAGGTGTATTAAATTTATAATATTTGGTAACACACAACATGCGGTGGTGCCAATCAGTGCAAGACCTTCGAATCGCCGCTGGGCAGCCGCATAGTAGGAGCGCCGACTAAAACCGGTACCGATTTGAATAAATAATTAGTAAAAATGAACTGAATCTCCCTAAATTAATTAATTACACTAGATCGCTTGACATAGCTATTGTTCACTATGGAGGTTTTGTGAGTACTAGTGGCACTGGAAGTTTTAATAACTCTGACGTCGTTGCTTACTGTAACTTTAACGTTGGTGAATATTTTGATAAGGATATTAGTACATCATATTTTATTTTGCATATGCATATTTCTACTCTTCGGTGCATTTTGTTCTGAGGATCCGTGGTCGTCGTAAGATGAATCAGGATGAAGCTGTTTATGTGTGGTGTAAAGGATCTGGTGTATGTGAAGATGTAAAATTTGTTTATGATTTGGTCCAGTGCGGTGCAGAGTTACTGGACACAGCCTCCCGGAGTTGCTTCACGACAAAAAGAAGTAAGTATTCAAGAATTCGAATCAAGAACAGCTGCCAACACGAATACCATAGAAGTACATATCTTCAGATTAGTGAAACAACTTGAATCGTTTAGTAAAAGCAAGAATGCATATCAGTTAGGTTCCTTTCAGGGTATGCTGATACAAAAGCTCTGTACTTTGTAAGGAGTGCGTCAGAACAATCCATTACATTGATTAAATATTACATTGAGCATAGAAAACAATATAGCCAGTTTAAGGCTATGGCTCCCCATGAACCATGGACCTTGCTGTTGGTTGGAAGGCTTGCGTGCCTCAACGATACAGATAGCCACACCGTAGGTGCAACCACAAGTTGTGCCACAAATTCCTCTTCTCTCCAATTCTATTCAATACCTCCTCGTTAGCTATGTGATCTACCCATCTAATCTTCAGCATTATTCTGTAGCACCACTTTTCGGAAGCTTCTATTCTCTTCTTGTCCAAACTATTTATCATCCACGCTTCACTTCCATACATGGCTACGCCCCGTACAACTACTTTCAGAAACGGCATCCTGACACTTAAATATATGCTCAATGTTAACAGATTTATCTTTTTCAGAAACGCTTTCCTTGCCATTGCCATTGTACATTTTATATCCTCTCTGCTTCGACCACCATCAGTTATTTTGCTCCCCAAATAGCAAAACTCATTTACTACTTTAAGCGTCTCATTTCCTAATCTAATTACCGCAGCATCACCCGATTTTATTCGACTACATTCCTCCCCATGAACCATGGACCTTGCCGTTGGTGGGGAGGCTTGCGTGCCTCAACGATATAGATAGCCGTACCGTAGGTGCAACCACAACGGAGGGGTATCTGTTGAGAGGCCAGACAAACGTGTAGTTCCTGAAGAGGGGCAGCAGCCATTTCAGTAGTTGCAGGGGCAACAGTCTGGATGATTGACTGATCTGGCCTTGTAACACTAACCAAAATGGCCTTGCTGTGTTGGTACTGCGAACGGCTGAAAGCAAGGGGAAACTACAGCCGTCATTTTTCCCGAGGGCATGCAGCCTTACTGTATGATTAAATGATGATGGCGACCTCTTGGGTAAAATATTCCGGAGGTAAAATAGTCCCCCATTCGGATCTCCGGGCGGGGACTACTCAAGAGGACGTTGTTATCAGGAGAAAGAAAACTGGCGTTCTACGGATCGGAGCGTGGAATGTCAGATCCCTTAATCGGGCAGGTAGGTTAGAAAATTTAAAAAGGGAAATGGATAGGTTAATGTTAGATATAGTGGGAATTAGTGAAGTTCGGTGGCAGGAGGAACAAGACTTTTGGTCAGGTGAATACAGGGTTATAAATACAAAATCAAATAGGGGTAATGCAGGAGTAGGTTTAATAATGAATAAAAAAATAGGAGTACGGGTAAGCTACTACAAACAGCATAGTGAACGCATTATTGTGGCCAAGATAGATACGAATCCCACGTCTACTACAGTAGTACAAGTTTATATGCCAACTAGCTCTGCAGATGACGAAGAAATTGATGAAATGTATCATGAGATAATAGAAATTATTCAAGTAGTGAAGGCAGACGAAAATTTAATAGTCATGGGTGACTGGAATTCGAGAGTAGGAAAAGGGATAGAAGGAAACATAGTAGGTGAATGAGGATTGGGGCTAAGAAATTAAAGAGGAAGCCCCCTGGCAGAATTTTGCACAGAGCATAACTTCATCATAGCTAACACTTGGTTCAAGAACCATGAAAGAAGGTTGTATACATGGAAGAACCCTGGAGATACTAAAAGGTATCAGACAGATTATATAATGGTAAGACAGAGATTTAGGAACCAGGTTTTAAATTGTAAGACGTTTCCAGGGGCAGATGTGGACTCTGACCACAATCTGTTGGTTATGATCTGTAGATTAAAACTGAAGAAACTGCAAAAAGGTGGGAATTTAAGGAGATGGGACCTGCATAAACTTAAAGTTTCAGGGAGAGCATAAGGGAACAATTGACAGGAATGGGGGAAAGAAATACAGTAGAAGAGGAATGGGTAGCTTTGAGGGATGAAATAGTTAAGGCAGCAGAGGATCAAACAGGTAAAAAGACGAGGACTAGTAGAAACCCTTGCATAACAGAAGTATTGAATTTAATTGATGAAAGGAGAAAATATAAAAATGCAGTAATTGAGGCAAGCAAAAAGGAATACAAACATCTCAAAAATTATATCGACAGGAAGTGCAAAATGGCTAAGCAGGGACGGCTAGAGGACAAATGTAGGGATGTAGAGGCTTATGTCACGAGGGGTAAGATAGATACTGCCTACAGGAAAATTAAAGAGACCTTTGGAGAAAGGAGAACCACTTGCATGGATATCAAGTGCTTTGATGGAAACCCAGTTCTAAGCAAAGAAGGGAAAGCAGAAAGGTTGAAGGGGTATATAGAGGGTCTATACAAGGGCGACGTGCTTGAGGACAATATTACGGAAATGGAAGAGGTTCAAATGGTTCAAATGGCTCTGAGCACTATGAGACTTAACATCTGTGGTCATCAGTCCCCTAGAACGTAGAACTACTTAAACCTAACTAACCTAAGGACATCACACACATTCATGCCCGAGGCAGGATTCGAACCTGCGACCGGAGCGGTCACGCGGTTCCAGACTGAAGCGAAATGGAAGAGGATGTAGATGAAGATGAAATTGGAGATATGATATTGCGTGAAGAGTTTGACAGAGCACTGAAAGAAGTGAGTCGAAATTAGGACCCCGGAGTAGACAACATTCCATTAGAACTACTGACAGCCTTGGGAGAGCCAGGCCTGACAAAACTGTACCATCTGGTGAGCAAGATGTATGAGACAGGTGAAATACCCTCAGACTTCGCCTCAGTGCTGTCCACTGCAAGGCAACTCGCAGCATGCTCCCTCGCCGGCATGGCTAATAACACAGCGACAACGAGCGCCCGCGATCCGGCAGCTGAATCTGTGCCCCTCGCCCTGGATTTCTCTGGTGCGTGCTGGGAGCCAAGATGACTGATCGCGGTAGAGAGCCGTGGAGTGGCCTGTCACTGGCTGGCTACGGATCCCACGTTGGCCTCAGAGGGTGGAACCAGCAACCCGCTGTGGACTGGAATGCTGGCGCCCCATCAGTGCTGCGTGTAGCTGGTGGTGTGACACACCCCACCGTCCAGAAGAGCTGTCAACCTTGAATGCCCCACGTTGACCTCAGAGGGTCCAACCAGCGACCGCCCGTGTACTGGAACACTGGCGCCCCATCTGCGGCTGCGTTTAGCCAGTGGTGTGACATGTCGCACAGTCAAGGAGAGCAGTCACACTGGAATGCTATGTTAGTGAACCGGCACCTATTTATATGCAGCGGTACGCCTCTGGTTTCCTAAAGGCGCGGCTCCATGTCACATATTCATAACAATTAGGTTAGCCAGTGGGCCACTCCTGCTTGTGACTTGCGCCATGCAAACCGCTGCATGTACTTTTTCCGGCGTTCTACGCCCCTGTGGCCTCTATTTTACTTCGCAACTGCTGGTGAGCGTAACTGACTGCAAACAGACCCATGCCTGGCTGTAACTTGCGTGCTCAGAAATATTGCACCAAAACTGACTTTTCGTATCCCAAACGGTGAAAGGTGGCTACACTGAGTAACGGCGCCAGAGATTGCTCCAAAGATTATTATTCCGCCGCCTCCACTGGTGTAGTAGTAGTTCAGAGGATGTCGAGGGCGGTAGTAGTTCAGAGGATGTCGAGTGCTGTTGTTGTTCTGTTGGGCGAGAGAGTAGATGCTGTTCGGTTGATGTAATGTGTAGATCGAAGATGTTGCATTGATCACAGTGTATTTTTCGTCAGTATATATTGAGGTAACAAAAAATTATTACAGATATCTTTAATGACAATGCCTCTTGGTCACAGGTTCAGTCAACAAGCATCTGGCTCGTGTTCATGTATTAGACTTGTAATTCTCGTTTCTATGTGCAATTATAGTATTTCTGGTTATTCAGTTATTTCATTGCAAATGGTGTTTAAAATGTCTTGTCGTATTGAGGAAGAACCGATCCAGATACATATACGTTGGGTCACACTACCACACACAGAACAGTTACACTTGTGCTTTGTTGTTTCGTAGCTTTTATAGTTGCAGGGGACTTAATTAATCAAATGTGTTAATGGAAATTTCTTGTCATTCTTTATTTTTATTTTATGCAGTCAGATTGCGTGCTAATAGTACTCAGGGCCAACCGGTTACGAGACTTCGTAATCGGACACACAGCTACCAAAATTATTGCATTTATCGTTTCTTTTTAATTAAGACCCCATGCAACGGTAGTGCCGCTACAGTGGTGTGGGACAAACACCTGGGTTTCTGTGGGACCTGCGGTTGTAATCGAAGGTGCCATGAGAGCTGTGGACTACATGAACATTATTAAGGACCATGTGCAATCCCTTATACTTGATGTCTTTCTCAATAGCGGTGGCATTTTCCAGCAGGATAACTGTGCCTATTACAAGGCCAGAATCATGCTGTAATGGTCTGATGAGCATGATGGTGACCTAGTGTTGATGTCTTGACCATCAAATTTGGCTTATCTGAATACAATTAAACCCAACTGGGACGCTATCGGGCCCCATGTTCTTGCACACAAACCAACCTCGGGCCAATTAGGGGAAGTGTGTGACCTGTGCGTGGGCATCAGGTGCCACAAACCTCTGGAAACCTCTCAACTATTTGTCGAATACAGGGAACGGAGCCTAACTGCTTGTAAGTAGGTGGTCGTAATGTTTTGGCCCATCAGTGTATCTGTTAGTTGTTGGAGAGGCGTAACGGCATGTTGTGATGATGGCGGAGGCTTGCGATGTTGTAGACGAAATTATTACAGCTACTCCGTTTGTGGCACTTCCTCTGCGAAATGTACTGGTGAGGTCTCTTCTCGGTTTTGTTGCAAAGTCATCTGCTGTAGCGTTTAACAGGTCACTGGCTGTATAGACATAATTGTTGATGACAATTAACTGGTTAAGCTTGTGGGAATTTATTATTCGTTATACACACCTAGTTCTCTTTTCAGTACATTATACAGTTCGTGATAATTTCAGACCGCCATATAACAGTTCGCCATGTTTGTATATGATTACTGTGATCGCGAACTCACAGTTAGTAAAATTATTCTTACACCTGATTCACAATTGTAATTAGGTTCAGCGCGGCAGTTACGGCTTCAGGCACTCGCATGCTCATTAAAAAGACAAGTACATTACACAGTTCTATGGTGCCTTGGCTTTCGCTATGCGGTTAGTTGTAAAAACAGTTTCTCTCTCACGGTAGCAAAAATAGTAGTGCCTGCTGGCATAGACATTGGCAGTGTCCGTTGGGGCACAGTGCATTTAAAAATACTCAAGCCGTACGACCTTCCTGTTCATAATAATCAAGTCAACTTTCATTACCCACTGCGGCGGTAATCCCAGTTGTCAGTCGAAAAGTTACACGACTCACTGTCTCGGCAAATTTTTGAATCTCAGATCAACAATGTGCATCCTGCCATATTTTATTCATACAAACACACACACAAACACACACACACACACACACACACACACACACACACATACTGACTGACTACTACTCCATATTATATATGTGGCTGCTCAAGTGTCGGTACAGTGTTTTTCATTCCTAGAATTTACATAGCAATTCTTTACATTACAGTTAATGTTACAAATGCAGATGAAATAAGAAAAAGAGTTTAAAGTGTTTCCATATTCAAGTAATATTAACAAACCATATCTATCCGGTAGAGAAAAAGAAATAATTTGCAGTTACGTTGTAACGTTATTATCAAACAAGCTATGCTACACGATCAAAGAAAGTAAACGAAATAACGGAAAAAGAGAAAAAGTGAATCTTCACAAGTGCCATTGTTGATGATTTCCTACTTCCAGTGGCACCGTACAGCTCGATAATTATCGAAAATAAACCTAAATTAGTGAGAAACTACGGCGTGCACACACTTTATTCAAGATGTAAACGTCACTACATATATTCGGATTTAGGTTATGACATGTTCGATACGCCTGCCGTCATTTGCGACGATGTGGCGCAGACGAATAGGGACATTCTGCATGACCCTATGAAGTGTCGGAGCATTTTTGCTGTTGCTGAACTCCTGAATGACTGTTTTCAGCTCAGCAATGGTTTTGGGGTTTTTGCTGTACACCTTGTCTTTGACATGGGCCCACAGAAAGGAGTCGCAGTGTTCAGATACGGAGAATATGGCGGCCAATCGAGGGAAACGCCAGTGGCCTATGGGTACCTCAGAGCCAGAATGAGGTCCCCAAAGTGCTCCTCGAGGACATCAAACGTTCTCCTGCTTCGATGGGGTTGAGCTCCGCCTTGCATGAACGACATCTTGTCGAAATCGGGGTCACTTTGGGTGATTTGGTTGAAATCATCTTCGAAAACATTTACGTACCGTTCGGTAGTCACCGTGCCATCAAAGAATATCGCACCGATTGTACAGTGACTTGGCATTGCACACCACACAGTCACCCGTTGAGATTGAAGAGACATATCGATCACGAGACGTGAATCTCCAGTGCCCCAAACGCGCCAGTTTTGCTTATTCACCAACTCATCCAAATGAAAGTGGGCTTAGTCACTAAACCGAACCATTGAGCGCATAGTGATTCCTATCGTGCCCAGTGGCCAACCGTGAGTTTGAACGTCCTAACGCAAACCGTTCAGAAGTTATGAGGAGTTGGAAAGCACAGAAATGGCTCTCCTCACCTAAGAATGCTGTCTCGATGGGTCAGTGACTGGGGCGGTCAGAATCCGGACCTCAGCCGCCTGTCCGTGACCCTGGCCACTGGCTGTCACGCACGCAGTTACACTGTTGAGTACACACGGAAGTTGCAAGGATTCATGAGAGTGCATTAGAGATGTTCACGCTCAAAGTGGAGCCCATTTGCTGGGGTGATTTTGAAGTAAACTAGATAAATTAAATTCTGTTGACACAATCTTAGACAAAGTGAAGAAAAACCCAGGTACAAACTGCACCACAGAAGAAAAAGAGAAAAGCAAATGTATATCTAGCATTCCATACATAGGCCATGTATCACAGAAGATTGCAAATATTTTCAAAAATCACAGAGTAAAAATTGGGTTTTCTACGTCTAATAAACTACAGCACAAACTAATACATAATATAAAGTGTAATCATGATCCATATTCAGACTCTCGAATATACAAGATGACATGCCAGGAATGCTCCAAGTTCTACCTAGGACAAACAGGCTGAAATATCAACACCAGGTACACAGAGCACATTAGATCATACACACATAACAAACACATTACATCAGCAATAACAACACACATACAAAATACAGGATACCCAATTGGAAAAACTGAGCAAAATGTCAAAGTACTCCACCGACTAAATCAAGGAAATAAAATGGATTTGCTTGAAGAACTGGAGATATATTCACATTGCAGAAAATGCGAAGATAAAATATTAAACTTGAAAGTGAATCAGTGAAGTTCTTCAGCTATTTTGATAATATACTTAAATAAAAATAGTAAAACATAGAAATAAGCATAATTGTAAAATCAATATAAGTAATTTATGAGTCAAATTGTTAAGATAAATAACCTCTGTACAAAAGCATATCATAATCTGTGGAAGACCTATAATGTTATCTCTGTGGACTACCTGTAAGAAGATCTTTGTAACTGTTTTGTTCATATAAGATATTTTCGATGTGAAAAATGTACAACAAGTTGTGTGGGATGTTAAGTCTTTGTGAGATTCTGCACAAATGGACCATTAGAAAACTAAGTACAAATTCTTCTAAATTTTAGCCAGTCACTTCACAAAAAGAATTGATACCCAACTAAAAAATCGCGTGTTTCTTATGTATTACAGTAAAAATCAAAGAAATGAAGCAGACACACACACTGACAACATCAAAAGAAATCACTTAATACACACAAGAAACGCACTTGAAAATGGGAATTGTTTCTCGAAACTCATCGTGTGAAAAGTAAAATAAAGAAAAATTGTGATAGGTAGCAGGATTTTTATTTATTTATAAAGAAACCTATTGTCTACAGTCGCAGGCTTTCAAAAATCATTTATAATGGATCAAATCAGATAAATTCTGTTGTACAAAAATTACCCACTAAACAACATCCATTGTTAGATCACGTAGGCTGGCAGTAGTTCCAATGATGACGAAGTCCTACTTCTATCAATAAGCCACTTAGGACAAACAAACATCACTTTAGCGAATGAAAAGCTACATAACGCAACAAGCCGCTTAAAATTAGTGCCTGACATTTTTCATAATTTTTTGAATTTTAAATTTTGCCGACTGTGTATTGTAATACATCTCTGTTGTTGCACCAATAGCCATTTGATATTTATGAAGATGAGCTTACCTAATGATACGAACACCAAAACGGTGACTTTTTCTTTCTCTAGAATGGCCTCATTTCCGAGGCAGGAATCTCACTATGGATATACTTCTTGATTGATATACTTCTAGTAGTTTCGTTACTCAATCCATTAGCAGCTTCATTTCATTTTATTATTTCTTATTGACAATGCCTGGAATTTATTAACATATAACCATTCTTTCTTTATGAGCTACAAACTGTGCAGAAGTACTAAGATTGCTAAGATTCGGGCTTTATAAACGTAAATATAATTTAACATTTTTCGTCGTATAGGTATCGTGCTGAGGGCCATTTTATTTCTCAAGGGGGTTGCTATTTTTCTAAATTCTACCTCAGTTTTAAAGTCAATTTATGACACAATATTTCATCTTTTAATGTTCACAAAAATGAATGGAGCACAGGGAAATACGTAACATTGTATCTTAACATCCTATTCATTCATGTTGAAAATAAGTTTACAGTTCATCCGATTATTGTCATTTTCGCGTCACTGTAGTTACTTTTTTTCAGGTATGGGTACCGAAAAAGATTTTCAGTTTTATACCAAACGTTCACATTTCATTTGTGAAATATCAGTATCCGTGTGTCAATTTTTAGATTAGTTTCTCGAAATAAAAAGTACTAGAATACATGCCCCACCTCTTTCAGGAAATGTTGAAAGATTTTCTAACCGCAACAACTTGTTCTCCGACAATATATGTCTCCTCACTTCCAAGTACCAGTGCACGCTGACCGTCATACATAGCTGAGGCTCTGAATATAGGTGGTTACACAACACTTTTCGAACGTCATCATAAAATGAGATTTCTTAAAGAAAAACATTGGCTTCTGAAATTCATTATCAGTTTTGTAATAACAGTACCAACGTCCAGTAAAGTTTCCCAATATCCTCCATTTAGATGAGATTGAGACTCCAGTATTAGAATTAGAATTTAACAGTGCTTTGGAGGACTTAAGATCAAATAAGGCACTACATCGGAATTTCTAAAATCATTGGGGAAGTGGCTACAAAACGACTATTCACTTTGATGCTTAGAATGTATAAGCCTAGTGGCATACCATTTGATTATTGGAAAAATATCATCCAAACAGTTCCGAAGACTCCAAGAGCTGCCAAGAGCGAGGATTATCGCACAATCTGCTTAATAGCTCATGCATCCTAGTTGCTGAGAAGAATAACATACATAAAATGGAAAATAAAACTGAGGATGTGTTACATGACTATCAGTTTGGCTTTAGGAAAGGTAAAGGCACTAGAGAGGCAATTCTGATGTTACGGCCGATAAGGGAAGCAAGACTGAAGAGAAATCAAGACACGTTTATAAGATTTGTCGACCTGTAAGAAGTGTTCGACAATGTAAAATGATGCAGTTTGTTAGAAATTCTGCGAGAAATTTGTGGTAAGCTGTAGGAAGAGACGGGTAATGTACAATGTGTGCAAGAACCAAGAGGGAATAACATGAGTGGACGACCAAGAACGAAATGCTCGGAGTAGAAAGTGTGTAAGATAGGGTTGTAGTCTTTCGCCCACACTGTTCAGTTTGTACATCGCAGAAGGAATGATGGAAATAAAAGAAAGATTCAAGAGTGGGACTAAAATTGGCCGGCCGGAGTGGCCAAGCGGTTCTAGGCGCTACAGTCTGGAACCGCGCGACCGCTACGGTCGCAGGTTCGAATCCTGCCTCGGGCATGGATGTGCGTGATGTCCTTAGGTTAGTTAGTTTTAAGTAGTTCTAAGTTCTAGGGGACTGATGACCTCAGAAGTTAAGTCCCATAGTGCTCAGAGCCATTTGAACCATATGACTAAAATTGAAGGTGAAAGGGTATCAATAATACGATTCCCTGGTGACATTGTTGTTCTGAGTGAAAGTGAAAACGAAACATACCATCTCCTGAACGGAATGGACTGTCTAATGAGTACAGAGTATGGATTGAGAGTAAATCGAAGAAAGACGAAAGGAGTGAGTAGCAGAAAGGAGAACAGCGAGATAACATCAAGATTGCCAGACGCGAAATAGATGAAGTTAATGAATTCACCTAGGCAGCAAAATATCCATTGACGAATGGAGCAAGGACGACATCAAAAGTAGACTAGGACTAGAGAATGGGCATTCCCGGCCAAAAGAAATCTGCTAGTATCAAACACAGGCCTTAATTGGAGTAAGAAATATCTGAGAATGTTCGTTTGGAGCACAGCATTGTATGGCAGTGAAACATGGACTGTTGGAAACCAGGAACACAAGAGAATCGAAGCATCTGAAATGTAGTGTTACAGACGAGTGTTGAAAACTAGATGGACTGAAAAGGTAAGGAACAAGGAGGTTCTGTGCAGAATCGGAGAGGAAACACTGACACGGAGAAATGACAGGATCCAGAATGAGATTTTCACTCTGCAGTGGAGTGTGCGCTAATATGAAACTTCCTGGCAGATTAAAACTGTGTGCCGGTCCGAGACACGAAATCGGGACCTTTGCCTTTCGCGAGCAAGTTCTCTACCAACTGAGCTACCCAGGCACGACTCACGCCCAGTCCTCACAGCTTTACTTCCGCTAGTACCTCGTATCCTATCTTCTAAACTTTGCAGAAGCTCTCCTGCGAAACTTGCAGGACTAGTACTCCTGAAAGAAAGGATATTGCGGAGACGTGGCTTAGCCGCAGCCTGGGGGATGTTTCCAGAATGAGATTTTCACTCTGCAGCAAGGCAAAGGTCCCGATTTCGAGTCTCGGTCCGGCACACAGTTTTAATCTGCCATGACGTTTCAAATGACAGGATGATAGGACATCTATTAAGCATCAGGGAATGACTTCCATAGCACTAGAGGGAGCTGTAATGGGCAAAAACTATAGAGGAAAACTGCGAAAGCAAATAATTGAGGAGGTAGATTGCAAGAATTATTCTGAGATGAGTAGGTTGTCACAGAAAAGGCATTCGTGGCGGGCCACATCAAATTAGAAGGCTAAAATCTCGCTTTATAACTCACTTAACATAAGATTTGTATCAATGTATGTCGTTGTATCGATAAGTTCAGCTTATTAGGGGAAGAAAACGAATAGTTGAGCACGCACTACTTTTGACTGTTTCTCTACTCATGTATCCCAACGAATATGATCGCAGAAGTTTAAAATATAGTAATGGAAGAATCGTATAATGCCTGCCGAAATTCCGTCGTACCCCTTAATGCGATTTCTCAGTTCTAATTTACTTAGTCTAAGTTCTCTTGCCACATGTCTTTTGGACTTTCCTTTCCAAATGTACTCCGTTGCTGAGTCAAACATTTGTATCTCATTAAAATCTATAATCTGTGCATATTACTTACTTAAAGCCTCAATGTAAATTCTCACTGTATACTAATGAAGTAACTGGTAATAATATAAGTAGGCAAGTTCGCTCTGCGTTAATTTTACCCATTCTATAGATGTATACACGTACAGAACACCATGTGACATCTTTAGGAACATGTAACCACATAGTAGAGATGTCGCGATGTTAATGAATCATAAGAATGACGACTCAATTAGGCATAAGATTAATGTCTTAAGTTCATTATTTCTTGAACTGCGTACTATTTTCTAAACACAGAATTTGTATAATAATGACAGAGAGAATAATAACCACCTTATGGGGCTATCGTCGCCTCAACAGAAACAACCTACCGCAGCAGAGACTATTTCGCCGTATCAGATTTGCCAACGATTAGTCCATCGTTATAAGTGAGATACAAATGTACCCCATTCTTACTCACTGAGAAGATTTAGGTTCACTAGTTGACAATTTCACTAAATCTTGCAATAGCACCACTTCACTGCGTTGAGTGGTTCTATTTAAAGAACCATAATCGCTAATGACAGTTTCCAGATTCAAGCTGCGTCTGATTCGAACAAAAAACTCTTGATAAAAATATGTGATTGTGAATTGGAAGCACCCATAAGTATTTGACAGTGCTGTAGTCTAGTTTCAACTTATCTATCTCTTGTTCCTGGTTGTTTGACTTTTGTTTTGCAGTTTTCTTTGGAAACTGCTTTGCCGTCATCGTTGCTGAGTTCCATGGAGTACGTTCAGTGCCAATTAGGGGAAGGGTAAAGTGACCAGGAAGGGAAAAGTGAGCATTGAAAATATTTTGTTCTGAGCAATGCTGCTACCTACCGAGACGTGGTCATACTACTTCTAATATACACTATCGTTGTTGTCAGTGAGTTTGGAAGTGAATGCTTATTCCGTTATTTTTTAGTAGAAAATTTTCTGATTCTGAGCAGTCTGATGTGTAGTAAGTCTATTACACACCATTATTCTTGTTAGCTCATTTAAACGCAGAATAATACTTATTTACAACAGCAATGTTTAAACTTTTATTTCGGATTACCAATTTACTTCCATTTCTTTCGGTTTGCTAGTTCATCTGTGGACCGTTAATGTCTAAATGTCATTTGATTGGGAAAAGTAGCCACAAGGATGGCCGGGAAAAGTGGCCAACGTGCTCATCTGTGTATGAGTTAGTTACTTCCATATATCAGACATAACACTACAGATTTACACTTAAATCTGTTTATACAAAGATTATCATCTTTCATTCTATTCCTTTGTGATGATTTTGAATCAATTAAAGAAAGAAAGTTTGTAAAGAAGAAAGCAGAGGCACAGTAGGTGGAAAAAAAGTTATTGGAAGCTTATGAAGTGTGTTTAACAAAGAACAAGAACAAGAAATCTTTGACTGCGTTTTTGAAATGGACAAGCGATTTTATGGACTTATGGTGAATTAATTATGAATTATTAATATTACGAAGCCTACTTCGATGGCTAGTGTACTAGCTTTTAATAATGTCAGCAGGGACAAATTTTATCTTATCTTCAAAACATTTGTAAGAAAAAGAGTTTCATCTTGCTCAACACATTAATAATGTGGATGAAACCGTTGACAGTTCAGTTCAAGAACAGCAAAGTGTTTTCAGTTGAGAAAAGACACCATGCTTGTGGTGTTACTTCAGCCAAAAAAGGGTTGCCGTTCACTTACGGAGTACCCCTCTCTGCCCTGCCACTTAACAGGTTAGGTTGGGAAACGTGGTCACTATACAGAGCTTCAGAAAAAAATATTATTGGTCCTACACATTTTATATTTGTTACTTCTAAATATTTAGTATGGTATGGCACCCCTGGTTTTGGGGTAGCGTTGATTCATAATCAGAACGTCTTCGGTCCCGGGTTCGAATCCCACTGGTGCCGAAATTTTGATTAATAATCAGCACTGTGACGGCTGAAGACTTTTGGTATAAGAAGTCGCCCTCATTCTGCCAACGGCCTTATCAAAGAGGGCGGTGGAGCGAACAAGAGGTTCAGGACACTTGTCCTAGGAATGGGAAGCTGCCTCTAAAGGCGGAGGAATCAGCAATGATCAACGGCATGAGGAATCAGAAGGCAATGGAAACCACTGCATTAAAGACACGTAACGTATATCCGCAGGACATGTAGCCTGTAATTGACGAAGTGTCATGATGATATCTCCGTTGCCAAAAGATTCCGGAATAGTCCTCCATTCTGATCATCGGGAGGGGACTCCCAAGGGGGAGACTACCATGAGTAAAAGATTGAATAATCAACGGATGGATAACGTCCTACGAGTCGGGGCCTGGAATGCCATAAGCTGGTACGTGGTAGGGAAACTAGAAAATCTTAAGAAGGAAATGCAGTCTGGATATAGCAGGGTCAGTGAAGTGAAATGGAAAGAAGACAAGGATATCAACAGCAGCAGAAAATGGTATAATGGGATTAGGATTCTTTATGAATAGGAAGGTTAGACAGGGAGTGTGTTACCGTGAACAGTTCAGTGATAGGGTTACACTTATCTACACCGACAACGAGAGTTCAAGTATACATGCCGACGTCACAAGCTGAATATGAAGAGATAGAGAAAGTGTATGGGAATATTGAAAAGATAATACAGTATGTAAAGGAAGATGAAAATCTATTAGTCATGGTGGACTGGAATTCAGTTGTAAGGGAACGAGTATAAGAAAAGTTTACAGGAGAATATAGGCTTGGGAGAAAGACTAATTGAATTATATAACAAGTTTCAGCTAGTAATAGCGAATATTCTGGTAAGGAATCACAAGAGGAGGAGGTATACTTGGAAAACGCCGGGTGATACGGGAAGATTTCACTTAGATTACATCATGGTCAGACAGAGATTCCGAAATCAGATCCTGGGTTGTGAGGCGTACCCAGGAGCAGATATAAATTCAGGTCACAACATCGTAGTGATGAAGAGTAGGCTGAAGTTCAAGACATTAGTCAGGAAGAATCAATACGCAAAGAAGTGGGATACGGAAATCCTACGGAATGACGAGATACGCTTGAAGTTCTCTTAGGCTATAGATGCACCAATAAGCAATAGCTCAGTAGGCAGTACAGTTAAAGGGGAACGGACCTCCCCTAAAAGGGCAGTCACAGAAGTTGGAAACAGAAACATAGGTACAAAGAAGTTAACTTCGAAGGAATTATGAGTAACAGAAGAAATACTTCAGTTGATCGATGAAAGGAGGAAGTACAAAAATGTTCCGGGAGACTCAGGAATACAGAAATACAAGTCGCCGAGGAATGAAATAAATAGGAATCGCAGAGAACCTAAGACGAAATGGCTGCATGAAAAACGATAAGATATCAGAAAAGAAAAGATTGTTAGTAGGACCGACTCAGCATACAGGAAAGTCAAAAAAACCTTCTCTGACATTAAAAAAAGCAAGAGTGATAACATTAAGAGAATTCCACTGTTAAACGCAGAGCGGATAGGTGGAAAGAATACACTGAAAGCCTCTAAGAGGGTAATATTTGTCTGGTGTGATAGAAGAAGAAACAGGAGCCGATCTAGAAGAGATAGGGGATCCGGTATTAGAATCAGAATCTAAGAGAGCTTTGGAGGACTTAAGATCAAATAAGGCAGAAGGGATAGATAACATTCCATCAGAATGTCTAAAATCATTGGTGTAAGTGGCAAGAAAGCGACTATTCACGTTGGTGTGTAGAATGTATGAATCTGGCGATATACCATCTGACTTTTGGAAAAGCATCATTCACACAATTCCGAAGACGGCAGGAGCTGACAAGTGCGAGAATTATCGCACAATCAGCTTAACAGCTCACGTACCCTAGTTGCTGACAAGAATAATATACAGAAGAATGGAAAAGAAAACTCAGGATGCACTAGCTGACTATCACTTTGGCTTTAGGAAAGGCAAAGGCAAGAGAGAGGTAATTTTGACGTTGTGGTTAATAATGGAAGCAAGACTAAAGAAAAATCAAGACACGTTCATAGCATTTGTTGACCTGGAAAAAGCGTTCGACAATATAAAATGGTGCAAGATTTTCGAAATTCTGAGAAATATGGGGGTAAGCTATAGGGAGAGTAATATCCAATATGAACAACAGCCAAGACGGAGTAATAAGAGTAGACGACCAAGAACGAAGTGTTCATATTAAAAACGGTGTAAGACAAGGATTTAATCCTTCCTCCCTACTGTTCAATCTATACGTCGTGGAAGCAATGATGGAAATAAGAGAAAGGTTCAGGAGTGGAATTAAAATTGAAAGTGAAATAATATTAATGATACGATTCGCTGATGACATTGCTATCCTGAGTGAAAATGAAGAAGAATTAAATGATATGCTGAATGCAATGAACACTGTAATGAATACAGAGTATGGATTGAGAGTAAATCAAAGAAAGACGAAGGAATGAGAAGTAGTAGAAATGAGAACCGTGAGAACTTAATATCAAGATCGATGGTCACGAAGTAGATAAAGTTAAGGAATCCTGGTGCCTAGACAGTAAATTAACTTGTGACTGATGGGACAAGGAGGACATCAAAAGCAGACTAGCAATGGCAAAAAGGGAATTCCTGGCCAAGAGAAGTCTGCTAATATCAAATATCATCCTTAATTAGAGGAAGAAATTTCTGAGACTGCACGTCTGGAGTACAGCATTGTATGGTAGTGAAACATGGACTCTGGGTTAGAGGTTAGCGCAGGAGAGGAATTCGTGTCGGGCCGCATCCAGTCAGAAGACTGATAACACAAAAAATAATAGTATGATACCAGGCAATAAGTAGATTCAAAATATATAAGCAGCAAGCGTCCGTCAATAACCGTGGTTTCGTGAAATTTCAATTTCACTTAACATGGTCACTTTACCCCGCCTTCCCCTACTACACTCCTGGAAATGGAAAAAAGAACACATTGACACCGGTGTGTCAGACCCACCATACTTGCTCCGGACACTGCGAGAGGGCTGTACAAGCAATGATCACACGCACGGCACAGCGGACACACCAGGAACCGCGGTGTTGGCCGTCGAATGGCGCTAGCTGCGCAGCATTTGTGCACCACCGCCGTCAGTGTCAACCAGTTTGCCGTGGCATACGGAGCTCCATCGCAGTCTTTAACACTGGTAGCATGCCGCGACAGCGTGGACGTGAACCGTATGTGCAGTTGATGGACTTTGAGCGAGGGCGTATAGTGGGCATGCGGGAGGCCGGGTGGACGTACCGCCGAATTGCTCAACACCTGGGGCGTGAGGTCTCCACAGTACATCGATGTTGTCGCCAGTGGTCGGCGGAAGGTGCACGTGCCCGTCGACCTGGGACCGGACCGCAGCGACGCACGGATGCACGCCAAGACCGTAGGATCCTACGCAGTGCCGTAGGGGACCGCACCGCCACCTTCCAGCAAATTAGGGACACTGTTGCTCCTGGGGTATCGGCGAGGACCATTCGCAACCGTCTCCATGAAGCTGGGCTACGGTCCCGCACACCGTTAGGCCGTCTTCCACTCACGCCCCAACATCGTGCAGCCCGCCTCCAGTGGTGTCGCGACAGGCGTGAATGGAGGGACGAATGGAGACGTGTCGTCTTCAGCGATGAGAGTCGCTTCTGCCTTGTTGCCAATGATGGTCGTATGCGTGTTTGGCGCCGTGCAGGTGAGCGCCACAATCAGGACTGCATACGACCGAGGCACACAGGGCCAACACCCGGCATCATGGTGTGGGGAGCGATCTCCTACACTGGCTGTACACCACTGGTGATCGTCGAGGGGACACTGAATAGTGCACGGTATATCCAAACAGTCATCGAACCCATCGTTCTACCATTCCTAGACCGGCAAGGGAACTTGCTGTTCCAACAGGACAATGCACGTCCGCATGTATCCCGTGCCACCCAACGTGCTCTAGAAGGTGTAAGTCAACTACCCTGGCCAGCAAGATCTCTGGATCTGTCCCCCATTGAGCAAGTTTGGGACTGGATGAAGCGTCGTCTCACGCGGTCTGCACGTCCAGCATGAACGCTGGTCCAACTGAGGCGCCAGGTGGAAATGGCATGGCAAGCCGTTCCACAGGACTACATCCAGCATCTCTATGATCGTCTCCATGGGAGAATAGCAGCCTGCATTGCTGCGAAAGGTGGATATACACTGTACTAGTGCCGACATTGTGCATGCTCTGTTGCCTGTGTCTATGTGCCTGTGGTTCTGTCAGTGTGATCATGTGATGTATCTGACCCCAGGAATGTGTCAATAAAGTTTCCCCTTCCTGGGACAATGAATTCACGGTGTTCTTATTTCAATTTCCAGGAGTGTATATTATATGATAAAATATTAAAAGAAGTCTATCCATTGGAAAACATATCGGTATCTAGACGCCACGAGGTAGTTTGCTTTTGAAGATTTTTGTTTAAATTTATCGTAATTGTCAATTCGGCAATTGTCTGGAGGGAAACTTTAGCTGATGAACACAGGGAAGAATATTTCCGCATTACCTGAAAGACGAAATCCGGCTGCAGCGAATAAATAGTTTAGACTTTAAGGCGCAATGCTTACATTTGTGACATCCTAGGCGTACTTGCAAACCAGCGAGGTTTCAGTTTCACACGCCACTGCTTTGCAGTTTAGAAAATTAGCACGAAATGTATTAGTAATGTTTCAGTTGTTATATAACACTCTCTCTAGTCTTACTGTTTACGTCATCTAATAAGTGAAGCCTTACTATATCACTCATATTTGGTTTCGTAAGGTTTTACCACTAAGATCTTTCCCCGCAGACGGCCTCCCGTCAACGTTCAGCACCTCACGAACGCAACTGGTCTTGAGCAGTCTTGTGAAGCATCACATACCTCATACATGCCTTCATTACCTCTTCCTCTTTCCGGAATAGTGTGCTCTATAACATGAGTTTCATGGATTTGTTTAAGAATTGAAACACTTTTCTTCGAATTTGCGTAGAAGACAAAAAAAAAATTATCATGTAACATGATGTTTTGTCTAATCAGTGTATCGAGGAGAAAATCTCATATGAATGCGTTAGACACGTAGCTGTTGGTGGCATGACTACAATAGCGCTGAGTTATAGACACGTGTATCCATGATTTGTATGTCTCTCAGGGAAGGCAAACGGGGAGCACTAAGGTTTAATAAGGCCAAACGTAGGCTTCGGGAAGATTAACACGTGATATACTGGTGTGGTCTTTATAGCATGCGTGAATAATGGCGGCCTATGGAAGGGGCAAGCTATATTGCACATAAGCGCTGTATTTGCTGGCTTCCTGTATCAGCATTATACACGCCTCTACTTGCTTTTAATGAAACAGATTGTCCTTCCTCTGACAAATATTTTCGTAAGAGTGCTTGAAACTAGTGCTATGAAGCAGTATCTAAGCAAGCTGAATTTCATTCATGTGAGACGTTAATCACTCATGACAACGTAAAGTTCTAACGAGATGCGGAGGATGAACTTCTCTAATTCTGCAAAGATTGTTGTTGTGTTTTATTTCTATTAGTAAAACCACTATCATCTTTCAGATACAAAATAAAGTAAAAATAGTGAATGGTGAGTCAATTTGCAGCATTATTGTCCTCAGTCTAGTCGGTTATTGACCACAATTCATTAATAGCTTTCATAATTACCATAATACAAGAAACACTAGATTTCAAGAAACATGCAATTTATTAAATATAACATTACAAAAAATACTTACCTATTTAAGAATTTATGAATCGGTAGAAAGCTCAGGTAACTGTGAACCCGAAAACCTTTCACTTTTTGTCACACTTTGCAGCTTCAAACCACAACCTATTTGTACGTTTGTTAACACAAAAATTCTATTTACATTTTTAAAATGTTAAATTACTCAAGCAGCAGTCGAAGATCGCATTTTAGAAAAATAAGTTTAAAATACCCTTTCGTTGGGCAAGTGCCAAAGATATTTTCTAATCGAACTACCTGCACAGGTAACGACCAAAACTATAAAAATTAATCACATTAGAATAATAGATAATTTGTTCCAAAGAATCGTTAAAATCTGATTTTAAAACTACTACTTTTTTGGTAATCATCTGTGTAAGGGGGTAATAGTGTAGTAGTTATATTCATAATGGGTGTCGTTCTACGACCTTGGACATATATGAGGCTGAAAGCATTTGTAATGTGGATAGCTTAATGTAAAGACGTATCTGTCGGATGCTCTGAACAAAAAGTTGCAGCGCAACAGTACTAGATATTGTGCACTGTATTTCATCGGAAAGAGTTCAATCTGAAACGTCCCCTTTGAGCAATTATACGTGACTGTGCTTAAACTGACACACAATATTTTGTTAGCGCAACGCAATCTGACTTTCAAAATTCCCTACAAAAGAATGGCCCTGACTAACATTAAACTATACCTTTCACAAATCACTTACCTCACAAAAATCTTCGCTGCTCAAGCTACTACAATACAGCGAGCGCCACTACTGCCAGCTAAATAAAAGATTCAAACTATGGAAGGCACTAACTACTGATAGGGATAGTTGGCAAATGAAAGATATTAATAGAGAACAAACAATGTATTTACCTTGATATCATCATATATAAATATAGCAGTTCATGACAAATTTCAAAACTCCGCCATCTCTCTCCCCACATCCACCACTGCTGGCGGCTCACCTCCAACTGCGCAACGCTACGTGCTGTTCACATCCAGCTGCCTAACACTACAATGGCGAGTATTACAACAATGCAAACTAGCCACAGACTGCACACAGCACAGCCAGTGATTTTCATATTGAGCGCTACGTAATGTTGCCAATAAGAAAACATAAACGGCCTACTTACATAGAGAAAACATAAACAGCCTACTTACATAGCCCCCATGCTCTCCACAAAAAATTTTACAAATTTTTTTTTTGGGCAGTGGCCAATAATGATTTGATAAAATTTTTCATAATTACAATAACAAAGAAATCAAATGCACACACTTATTGATATTATGTTGGTCAAAAGATCAAAATTTCTCACAGTCCATAAAGACAGTCCACATTGTTCATCACAGTAAAAATGCAGAGTTTTTCTCAAAGTCCGAGCAGTAAAAGAAAATGCACATAGAAGTAGTGGATTTCCATGCAGT
Organism: Schistocerca serialis cubense; assembly: GCF_023864345.2. NCBI lineage: Eukaryota > Metazoa > Arthropoda > Insecta > Orthoptera > Acrididae > Schistocerca > Schistocerca serialis. The sequence goes on along the minus strand of NC_064646.1, from coordinate 91,216,772 downwards.
CTTGAAGAAGTAGTGTTGTCCTTCCAATGGAAAGACAGTGCTGACTCTTGACATGCTGACAGGTAATGGGCCACAATGGAGCAAACCCACAGCAGAGTCATTCGAAGTTTTGAAGAATATTGGTAGGTAGGTCATCACAGAGCAGACCCACTGGAGTCCTGGTAGAGATTGTGGTATTGGTGGGCCACCAGAGGTGCAGACCCACTGCAGTCCTTGTAGAGATTACAGTATTGGTGGGCCATCAAAGATGCAGACCCACTGTAGTCCTTGTAGAAATGTCCAGCAGCCATCTGTTGCGATTGTGCAGGTGCACATTCACCATCGAAGAGTCTTGCGGAGAATATAGCAAGTCCATAAACCACCACTTGTGCACTCACAAAGTTTTTGGAATTGTCCTTAGAACCAGCAATGCTGTTATCCAGTCCCTTGCTGAGTTATTAACACACGTGCAAACACTAACAGTCCCTACTTCTCACATATTGTCCATATACTATGACCAACAGAAACGTGTGCAGTGAAATATAACTAACAAGTTAATAATATCATGAACTAGTGACAATTACAATTTTATAACATAAGAAGACAATAAAAAAGGTACAAAATACATCATTAAAACATAATAATACAGATAACATTTGTAGTACAGGCTTTACAAAAGAATAGAAATAGACATATACGTCAGTGTTACAGGAATTATGACACGAGTACATACATAAAAGATCAGAATAACTTTCGAAACATCAACTTCACACATGAGCATTAAACAGAACGGAATTAATAATGTGTAACATCTTTACAAAGTAAATAACATATTATTAATGCCAATTATATTCGAGGATAACAGTATTCCTCATCATAGTGAATGTAGCTTAACATTAAAAGAAGAAAAAATTCTATGAAACTACACAGAGACAGGAAGAAAACAAATACACAAGGGTACACATACACATAGTGGGATAACACCAATAGGAAAGGACAGGGTTCGTTTTCAGTGTAGCATTTGGTACTGCAGTCCAACCCAAAACTTCATATATCTTTCCTCTTATTTCATCCTTTGTTTCCACCAAAAAATACTATCTAAGCATGCTTTCTGTATTTATATGTTCACACATTTCTTACCTCAACATTTATTTCCAAGAAAATCCTACCTAAACCTGTTTTCTCAATGCATTTCTTCCAATTCATCGCAACTCATTCTCTTAGAGGCTACCCCCTCTTAAGCTAACTTAAATCTACTGAGCTCAGATGCTAAACTAAGGGACGAGGCAATGCAGCATCACATAACAAATCAACACAAACAGCAATGCAAAAAATGCAAATTGGCAAAGCTAGCAGCATAAATGAGCAAAAGTCAAATTCAATAACACTATGCCCTGCAAACAGCAGCAACTTATACCTAAACATGACATAGCGCAAGCAGAAAAAATATTACACTAAACTGGCCATGTCTAATACCTATGTCACATCTTAACATTAGAGTGATGCATCACAATTATTCTACAAAAGAAATTACCAAGTACTTGAAAAGAAAATTATGTGTTACTGTTACTAGTTCCTTCTTATTGTTCTTTCCTTTCCAAGTGCTCCTTTTTTTAAAGAATGTGGATCATAAAATAATTATTTAATAGATCTGTTGACAGAAAGTGTTCACATTAGCAAATGCATTTCATTTTATAAAAGCAATGCTACAACACAGCTGAAAAACAGGTATCAAATGAAATAAGCAATTACGCAAACCAAAGCATAAAAACATCATTCAATAGTCATGTGGCATTTCGTAAGTCAGTAGCTCTCAATTCTCGTAGAAAGACGCTTGTCATAATCAGGTGTGCAGATGTAAAAATATTTCTCGTCATTTCATTAGGCATTTCAGTAAATATCAGAAAGTACAATATGTTTCCAAGTAATTAGCGTGTCGGATTTGCGATGCTTTCTACAAAGGAATGTCAATAGCGAGGTTAATGGTCTCTCCTTTCACCTCCAACTGCGCCTCTGGAAGGCTAATGGCTTTTTTTCTCCGGCCGGCTGTCGCCCAGGTGGGTGCCCGCGACGCATTACGTGCAGGTGGTCACTTAACTTTCTTACGGAAATATTTACGACAGCAGTTTCCGCTACAGTGACAGTCTCACATAAAAATATTTCACAGGTCAAGAATTAGCGTTGCAAATCTGTAGAAACAAAACCCTATAAATATAAGTGTCCAAAAATTTTCGCCAGCATTGTGATACATTCACTCATATACACACATGTCATAACTCTTAAAGTACATTTCTTGGTTTCCAACATCCTTTTCATAAATCAGAGTCCTTAAACACTACTCATTATTCCTTACCATATTCGTCGACACTTCTTCAATATTTCATCATAACAGCTACATGGCTGAATCAAATAACTCATATAGCATCAGCCTATTAATCATAAACATACCTCAGCAGCATAATACACATCGTCGTCGTAAAAATAACATCATAACACCTCAGTCAAATCTCAAAATCGTCGTAGCTTCCTCCAATAATTACTAAGCCTAAAAAAATTCTCTGCTCATTTCAAAAGTGTCAGCTGCCTCAAACGTACTTTAAAAATCATGATCTCATACCAAATACATCATTCAAAGCTCTCATAGTATCACAATGGTTCCGAAAAAATATGAACAGTTTACAAAGTACAGACAAAATACAGTTTCATAAGTGTGAAGTTACCCAACTGTGTATTGCGTAAACATCTGTCACTGATGTAATAAAAAAATGTTTATCTCTCAGTTACATGATCAGATAGCTGTGTAATTTGTGTGTTAGAGAAATATGGTACCGATGTGTAAGGTTGTATAAGCAAATACCATATTAGCTAGGGTTCCTTGTGGTTGCCACACACATGGTACACAAAGTAAGCGTGTACCCCCGTGCATCATGTATAAATATAGCAGTTCATGACAAATTTCAAAACTCCGCCATCTCTCTCCCCACATCCACCACTGCTGGCGGCTCACCTCCAACTGCGCAACGCTACGCGCTGTTCACATCCAGCTGCCTAACACTACAATGGCGAGTATTACAACAATGCAAACTAGCCACAGACTGCACACAGCACAGCCAGTGATTTTCATATTGAGCGCTACGTAACGTTGCCAATAAGAAAACATAAACAGCCTACTTACATAGAGAAAACATAAACAGCCTACTTACAAATCTACCAACGAATTTGAGAGACAACAGACGGTATTAAATATACACTACTCGACATTCAGCGAACGAGCGAACGCACTACGAATTTTCAACGAGGAGAAGACCAACGGAACGATATGTAAGTGCAATAATTTGTTTTGATCCACTCAGCCATGCTTGCAGCAATGGCATCTGTCGAAGAAACCTCACCGCCTGTGAGTGCACTCGACAGTTACCAGACAAGAAATCTGATTGACGTTTCAAGCGCAAGACTGTTGCAGGTAGAAATGGAAGAATCGCATTGGTAATGATTGGGGAGAAGACTGCAGATATTGACGTGACATATCCCTGGTAACGAGCTCGGTTTCAGTCTGCTACTAGCTACGGGGCGAGAAGTATTCACAATGCCAGCCACTTGTGCTGACGAAACGTAAAAAAATCGTCATACTAATGTCGGCATAAGAACCTGAGACAGACACCAACAGGCAATATGTTAAAAGTGGCCACGAAAGCCCACAGTTTTGTAATGTCCTGTTTCTTTCTTAATGTATTAATGTGGTGAGAGAAGGGGAAATGTCTCAGTATCCCCATGTTGTTGTTGTTGATGCAGCTCTCCATGCTACTCTATCCTGTGCTAGCTTCTTCATCTCCCAGTACTTACTGCAACCTACATCCTTCTGAATCTGCTTTGAGTATTCATCTCTTAGTCTCCCTCTACGATTTTTACCCTCCACGCTGCCCTCCAATGCTACATTTCTGATCCCTTGATGCCTCAGAACATGTCCTACCAACCGGTCCCTTCTTGTCAAGTTGTGCCATAAACTCCTCTTCTCCACCGTTCTATTCAATACCTCCTCATTAGTTATGTGATCTACCCATCTAATCTTCAGCATTCTTCTGTAGCACCACATTTCGAAATGTTCTATTCTCTTCTTGTCGAAACTATTTATCGTCCATGTATCACTTCCATACATGGCTACACTTCATACAAATACTTTCAGAAACGACTTCCTGACACTTAAATCTATACTCGATGTTAACAAATTTCTCTTCTTCAGAAACGCTTTCCTTGCCATTGCCAGTCTACATTTTATATCCTCTCTACTTCGACCATCATCAGTTATTTTGCTCCCCAAATAGCAAAACTCCTTTACTACTTTAAGTGTCTCATTTCCTAATCTAATCCCTCAGCATCACCCGACTTAATTCGATTACATTCCATTATCCTCGTTTTGCTTTTGTTGATGTTTATCTTATATCCTCTTTTCAAGACACTGTCCATTCCGTTCAACTGCTCTTCCAAGTTCTTTGCTGTCTCTGACAGAATTACAATATCAAAGTTCTTATTTCTTCTCCATGGATTCTAATACCTACTCCGAATTTTTCTTTTGTTTCCTTTACTGCTTGCTCAATATACAGATTGAATAACATCGGGGAGGGGCTACAACCCTGTCTCACTCCCTTCCCAACCACTGCTTCCCTTTCATGTCCCTCGACTGTTATAACTGCCATCTGGTATCTGTACAAACTGTAAATAGCCTTTCGCTCCCTGTATTTTACCCCTGTCACCTTTAGAATTTGAAAGAGGGTATTCCAGTCAACATTGTCAAAAGCTTTCTCTAAATCTACAAATGCTAGAAACGTAGGTTTGCCTTTCCTCAATCTTTCTTCTAAGATAAGTCATAAGGTCAGTATTGCCTCACGTGTTCCAATATTTCTACGGAATCCTAACTGATCCTCCCCAAGGTCGGCTTCTATTAGTTTTTCCATTCGTCTGTAAAGAATTCGCGTTAGTATTTTGCAGCTGTGGCTTATTAAAATGATTGTTCTGTAATTTTCACACCCCCACAGGCGCCCTAATCTCTGTTAATGTTTCCCACGATCCCTAGGCGTGATGTACGAGGGGCGTTCAGTAAGTAATGCTAGTTTTGAAGAAAAATTGCGGAATTGGCTGTGGGACATCGTGAAATATGATTTCACGAAGTTCTGAAGGTGACGGTATATGAAGCCCTCAACATGGTATCCATAACCGGAGGTGTCTTCCCGTTAGAGAACTGTGAATAACTTTCTTTTGGTAGAGAACCAGAGCTTCGCAGATATTCATAGGCTCTTGTAGAACGTCTACTGAGGCCTGGCACGGTGAGTCGTTTGGGCGAGGGGTCTGTCACCATCGCTCCCAGGTCGCGCAGACCTGTCCGACCTCCAGCGGGCCGGCCGGTCACACACTGTTGTACAGTTGTCATTACTGCAATGCTGGAACAGGTGATGCAAACGAAATTTTACTTCTCCATGACAAAAAAAAGCACCTTACACAAGTATGCGCACCCGAGCGGACCTCACAAAATTTCATTGGACATTTCTTCCTCATCCTTCCCACAGCCTGGATCTCGCACATTCCGACTTCCATTTCTTTGACCCAATGAACGAAGCACTCTACAGGAAGCAGTACGTGAATGATGAAGAGACTATTGATACACTAAGACATTGGCTCTGTCGTCAAACAGTAGAGTGTTAGCACGCAGGCAAAGAGTGAGACTGGCTCTGCTCTATCTTCGTATCACAGTTGCGCAAGGACGTTCTGTAAGTGTTTTAGGAAGTTAGTGTCGAAGCTACGGCCTGCAAGATACGAAGATACCATCTCACGCATATAGGGTTCAAAACCGTGCAACAGCACGGACAGTGATGTCGGTTCTGCTACAGTCCCTGTAAAGGAAAAGTTATCGCTAACAGAAATTAGTGTACGGGTTCAGGCGTAACTATACGTTAGAAAAAAATAAAAAGCTTAGATTTTCGTTATTAACGTTTATTTTTAGTCTAAGTATGACTTCATGACATAGCAATGTTGACAAAATTACTTACAGGATCGTAAACTATTGATTTGGGTTTCCACAACTGTGAAGCGAAATTCCTAACTATTATAAGATTCCTTAATGATAAGATGGTTGACGACCATGTCTGGGGGTCGACAAAAATCCAAACAAATTAAATACAATTGGGGCCAGACATATAAATTACCTAAAAATACCCAAAACTGAATGGGGGTCGGTGAAGAGCAATCAAATTGAAGTACTCACTTAAAACAATTCATAACTCTACATTGGCTGATCAATCCTCCTCGTTAGACCAGACATCTCGCGTTTCTGCTTCTTTCAAGCCCGACAATCGTGAATAGGTTTTCACTACAAGTAGTGGCTGAATTTACGAAAATTAGGAGAGACTGAGACGACTGCAGATCTGAGTGCCAATTGAATATCACTTGCTAGCGGCCGGCCGACGTGGTCGTGCGGTTCTAGGCGCTGCAGTCTGGAACCGCGAGACCGCTACGGTCGCAGGTTCGAATCCTGCCTCAGGCATGGATGTGTGTGATGTCCTTAGGTTAGTTAGGTTTAACTAGTTCTAAGTTCTAGGGGACTAATGACCTGAGAAGTTGAGTCCCATAGTGCTCAGAGCCATTTGAACCGTTTTTGAACTTGCTAGGGCAGCGCGAGCGTGTGTGATTACCTTGCGTCGGCGGCGGCAGTGACGGCTGTCGGCGCGAGCTTTGAACCGGAGAATCTATTCTAAATCTGTCTTGACTGTTAAATACCAGTCTGATACATTTCTGACGTCTTCGGTGAAGTTAAAACTCCCATTTATTCACTAGCTAACTTGCATGGTACACACTATTTGGCTGGAATAGCACGTTGTATATTTATTCGCTTCGCTTTACCCATGAATAGAATTCGTACTGTTCCGGTGTATCGACAAATTTCGGCACGAAGATGAAGAACGCAAGAGCAGAGAAGGCTGTGAGACGACGCCGGCCAATGGTTCGCCGATTAGCACCGCACCACGACAGGGACGGCCTCTACGCGAAGAGAATACCAGCGCTGCTCCTGTAATCTGTAATAAAAACTGTTAATGTTATTTGCTTGAACAGTTGCCTCTTATCTTTGCACGGGCGTTTAACTGGATTAACAGTTTGTAGTTTCTTGTCGTTTTTGCTAATCAGAGTTTCAGGTGAACGTTGTAGAAATTTTCTTCCCTTTTGTCCTTATTTTGCGTGCTTGCCTTGTCTGTTTGTTCCATTTCTCTCTTCCAACATAATCACCCCGCCTATCCCGCCCCCACTGCTCAGGCGCCACTGCCGCAAGCATTAGGTGCAACACAGCTAATGCAGATGTCTCAGACTACCCAGATTTCTACACTACTCAAAACGGTGCAGCGGCTACTGGCCAACGCTACGTATCCGACAGAAAGAGCACCACCTACAGAAACACCTTCTGCTCTACCACCTTTTCGACAATTTCGTGAACAAGAAGAGGAATGAAACTTCCTGGAAGATTAAAACTGTGTGCCGGACCGAGACTCGAACTCGGGACCTTTGCCTTTCGCGGGCAAGTGCTCAACCCACCCAAGCACGACTCACGCCCCGTCCTAACAGCTTTACTTCTGCCAGTACTTCGTCTCCTACCTTCCAAACATTACAGAAGCTCTCCTGCGAACCTTGCACTTGCCCGTGAAAGGCAAAGGTCCCGAGTTATAGCCACGGTCCGGCACACAGTTTTAATCTGCCAGGAAGTTTCATATCAGCGGACACTCCGCTGCAGAGTGAAAATCTCATTCTGGAAACATCCCCTAGGCTGTGGCTAAGCCATGTCTCCGCAATATCCTTTCTTTCAGGAGTGCTAGTTCTGTAAGGTTCGCAGGAGAGCTTCTGTAAAGTTTGGAAGGTAAGAGACGAGGTACTGGCAGAAGTAAAGCTATGAGGACGGAGCGTGAGTCGTACTTGGGTAGCTCAGTTGGTAGAGCACTTGCCCGCGAAAGGCAAAGGTCCCGAGTTCGAGTCTTGGTCCGGCACACAGTATTAATGTGCCAGGAAGTTTCATATCAGCGCACACTCTGCTGCAGAGTGAAAATCTTATTCAATAAGAGGAATGGCTCGAATGGTTGTTTGAAGCGCACCTCCTATCTCACAACGTGACAGGTACTGCGAAACATCCATATCTAATAAGAGTAGGCTTCCGCGGCAGTTGTCACAATCAATAAAATTCTTCTGGGCTTGAAGCTGCATTGTCATCTGTAAAATCCCGCCGTTTCGGCGACCTTTGCAAGGCGCCTTCCTCAGGGTGTTCTCAATACTCCCTGAGGAAGGTGCCTTGCAACAGTCGCCGAAACGTCGGGATTTTACAGATGACAATGTGGCCTCAAACCCAGAAGAATTTTATTGATCCATATCTGTTACCCACGGCAGGAAGTGCAGTATTCCGCTTAATTCCGAAGTTGTTTCCTACCGCATCTCCGAGTGAACTCACGTATGACCAAGTTATTGCTTCGCTAACTAACTATTATGACCAACAAGCGAATGTGGTAGCAGTTAGGAATCAATTCTTTAATTGCAAAAAAAAAAGGGTCAGAAAAAACGTATCGGGAGTGGGTAACAGATTTGCAGGGTATGACAAGGCAAAGCAAATTCACATGTGCTTGCGGTGGTTTACAAAAAAATGGTTCAAATGGCTCTGAGCACTATGGGACTTAACATCTATGGTCATCAGTCCCCTAGAACTCAGAACTACTTAAACCTAACTAACCTAAGGACATCAAACAACACCCAGCCATCACAAGGCTGAGAAAATCCCTGACCCCGCCGGGAATCGAACCCGGGAAGCCGGGCGTGGGAAGCGAGAACGCTACCGCACGACCACGAGATGCGGGCGGTGGTTTACAGTCAGGTTTCATGTTGCGTGACGCGATCGCGTACATTGTACCTCATGTTAAACTCAGAGAACAGATTTTGAGACAATACGATCCCTCATTTGGACAGGTAATGCAAATACTAGATCAATACGATTCAGGTGCCCTTTCGGCTTATAAATTTGAGCAGCCAGATACGTGTCAGGTTGAGTCCCTCGGTTACCATCGGCCCATTCAGCGGAGGCTTGCGCTAGCCAAGCCGAGTAAACACCACCTCTCCACGCTTCGTAAGCAGTTCACTAAACAGGCGGCTACACAGCGGAACAGAAATAAGTCTTGCTCTCAGTGTTAAAATGATTCAAATGGCTCTGAGCACTATGGGACTTAACATCTGAGGTCATCAGTCCCCTAGAACTTAGAACTACTTAAACCTAACCAACCTAAGGACATCACTCATATCCATGCCTGAGGCAGGATTCGAGCCTGCGACTGTAGCGGTTGCGTGGTTCCAGACTGTAGCGCCTAGAACCGCTCGGCCACTCAAGCAGACTCTCTCGGTGTTATTCACGGCTCAAATGCCAAGACTGTCCCTCCCGACAAGCTCAGTGTTACGCTTGTGGTAGGAAAGGATATGTACAATCCGTATGTTTGCAACGGAACAAACACAAAAATCTAGTCACAGTCTTCAGTGATACGCCAGTCAAACAAGCTTTTTATTCAATTACATCTTTGTGGGAAACGTGGGAAATTTCACTTGCACACGGGTGCCTCTGTCACATTGCTCAATCGTCACAGACATGAACTATTAGACTCCCTACGCCTGTCTAAAACTAGCACGCGACTGACGGCTTATAATGGGCAAGACATTCTCGGAAAATGTACATTTCCTGCTATGTATCGCTTGTATACGAGAACAGTGACTTTCACGCCATTGTGAGAACATCTTTGGTCTTGATTCTTTTGATTTGTTTGGCTTCAACATTGAGGACAATGTGATGTCAGTGTCTGTATTCCAAGCAAACGACTCTTTTCTGAAGGCTTAGGCGGGCTAACGATTTTGCTGCACATATTACTCTGAAAGTCAATGCTCAGCCGAAATTTTGCCGGGTGAGAACTGTTCCCAATGCATTACGGGAAAAAGTCACCACTGAACTACAAGATAGCGGAGTTATTGCGCCCATATCAGCTATTCAATGGGAAAGTCCACTGGTTTTGTTCCCCAAACCTTCAGATCGCATTCGCCTCTGTGTTGACTTTAAGTCTACAGTCAACCCAAAAGCTGTAATTGATACTTATCCGTTGCCACGCCCAGGGGATCTCAAGGACCAATTAGGCGCCGGACGCTCTTTTCCAAAAATTGATTTGTCCGACGCGTATCTTCAAATGCCGCTCGATGAAGAATCTCCTGTGTTTCCTTTTACTGTGCCAATGAACCCGACAACGTCACGTGTCAAACTTCAGGTATTGTTCTCTATTTTTTGCCTCGAAGGTTTGAAGTAATAGTGTCAGACAACAGACCTCAGGTCATGTCAAATGCATTTGAAACATTCTGTGTACGCAATGGTATACACTATCTAACTTGTGCACCGTTCCATCCACAGTCTAACAGCGAAGCGAAACGTTTTGTCAGAACCATCAAGCAGCAGTTGGCCAAACTTCGCTCCGCATACTCCATGGATCAAACAATGCAACTCTTTGACGCCACATATCGTTCGCACCCACGAGATGGACCACCGCCGGCGGAAATACTTCACGGCCGCCGCCATCGGACACTGCTCCACCTGCTTCACCCTCCTCAGTATCCGGCGCCGAAGGAAGGCCACAAGTATCGCTTCGCACCGCATGATATTGTCTTTTACAGGCAGCAGACGGTGGGCGCGGGACGAGATCGTCCGTCGACTTGGCGCTTGCATGCATTTTATTTCAGGTCCAGATGGCTTGCAGAACTGCCATCAACATCACCTTCGCCTTTCAGTGTCTCTTCCGCCTGATTCACGGATCCAGAGTGGCCACAGAAGCCGTCAGAGGGTGTCATCACGACACCGCGGGACGTCCTCATGGAGGCTCCGCCTCCTCTCGTCCTTTCGAGATGGAGCTGGACCCACCAACACCGCAGAAGTCACTGGTTTCTTCATCTGGTTCATGGCAGCAGGGGGTGGATATGCACCCTTCTGGTCGTTTTACGGGGGACGTTTTAATCAGAGCGAAGGCCGGATGGCATGGCGCGATCGGAAGTTTGACGTCCTCTGCAACCACAGCTTCCGGTCCTGCGATGCGCCCACTATCCTGCCTCTGCTGTCGTGGTCGCACTCCCTAGACGACGATGGTCCGTCGCTTTGGTGGGGGGCGGGGGGGGGGGGGGGGGGAGGGAGATTCCGGCGTATCGACAAGCCCCGGCACGAAGATGAAGAACGCAAGAGCAGAGAGGGCTGTGAGACGAGGTCGACCAATGGTTCGCTGACTAGGACCGCACCACGACAGGAGCGGTCTCTACCCGAAGAGAATATAAGCGCTCCTGCCAGACTTGGAGTATAGTAGAAGATGGACACTACCTCTAACGTCGATCAGTTGTAGAATTTTGGAAAACGTATTATGTTCGAGTATAGGGACTTTTCTGGAGACTAGAAATCTACTTTGTAGGAATGAGCATGGGTTTCGAAAAAGACGATCGTGTGAAACCCAGCTCGCGCTATTCGTCCACGAGACTCAGAAGGCCATAGACACGGGTTCCCAGGTAGATGCCGTGTTTCTTCACTTCCGCAAGACGTTCGATACAGTTCCCCACAGTCGTTTAATGAACTAATTAAGAGCATACGGACTATCAGACCAACTGTGTGATTAGATTGAAGAGTTCCTACGTAACAGAACGCAGCATGTCATTCTCAATGGGGAGAAGTCTTCCGAAGTGAGAGTGATTTCAGGTGTGCTGCAGGGGAGTGTCGTAGGACCGTTGCTATTCACAACATACAAAAATGACATTGTGGGTAACATCGGAAGTTCACTGAGGCTTTTTGCGGATGATGCTTTGGTATATCGAGAAGTTGTAACAATGAAAAATTGTACTGAAATGCTGGAGGATCTGCAACGAATTGACGCTTGGTGCAGGGAATGGCAACTGAATCTCAATGTAGACAAGTGTAATGTGCTGCGAATACACAGAAAGATAGATCCTTTATCATTTAGCTACAATATAGTAGGCCAGCAACTGGAAACAGTTAATTCCATAAATTATCTGGGAGTAGGCATTAGGAGTGATTTAAAATGGAATGTTCATATAAAGTTGATCGTCGGTAAAGCAGATGCCAGACTGAGATTCATTGGAAGAATCCTAAGGAAATGCAATCCGAAAACAAAGGAAGTAGTTTACAGTACACTTGTTCGCCCACTGCTTGAATATTGCTCACCAGTATGGGATCCGTACCAGATAGAGTTGATACAAGAGATAGAGAAGGTCCAACGGAGAGCAGTGCGAGTCGTTACAGGATCATTTAGTAATCTGAAAAGCGTTACGGTGATGATAGATAAGCTCCAGTGGAAGACTGCAAGAGAGACGCTCAGTAGCTCGGTACGGGCTTTTGTTGAAGTTTTGAGAACATACCTTCACCGAGGAGTCAAGCAGTGTATTGCTTACTCCTACGTATATCTCGCTAAGAGACCATGAGGATAAATTCAGAGAGTTTATAACCCACACAGAAGCACACCGACACTCTTTATTTCCACGAACAATACGAGACTGGAATAGAAGGAAGAACCGATAGAGGTACTGAAAGTGCCCTCTGCCACACACCGTCAGGTGGCTTGTCGAATATGGATGTAGATGTAGATGTACCAGAGAGGCCTCGATGAGCAGTGATATTAACGATAGGTGTGAATTACGAGAGAGTTTGAATGCTTCCATGGACATTGTATATAGTGAAGGACACCGTCTGTTTGCATATCGCCCACCGTTTGCGACAACTTGTTGTAAACCCAAAGTTAAGTATTGTCACTCTTCTTCATTGTAATAAGAACTATTAACGTGATTTGCTTGACTTCTCGCATAGCTTTCCAATAAGGCAGCATCCTTTAAGCACCCTGTAAGTGACGAGTGGGCCGTACTGCACATGTGCATTTTCCGATAACTATGTCATGTGACATATCGAGTTAACGGAGATTGAGTTGAAAAATAGGGTTTTGTAACCAGAAGAATGGAGAATAATATGATGCATTGGAATCTTCAATAAAAGCAATATGCGTCCAAAAGAACTAAGGAAGTGTGGCTTTACTTATGGACCGCCCCTCGAACTCCTCACCAGGCCGTGAATGCCCGAGGGATGTCTACCGACCGCTGAGTCATCCTTTTCGGATGTGGCGAGGAGGGGCGTGGGGGACAGGATGCTGCTCTCCCACCCGTTTGGCAGACGTTTTGTCACACCTATTCAGTCAAGTGGTTCGACAGTTCGCATCACGAGGCCAAGTGCAGTCCGTAACAGTTCTCTCACATCATAAAAATTCCTGGTAGTACCGGGAATCGAACCGGGATCACTCCACGGCACCAACCTACGCTGGTCATGCAGCTACGAAGACGAACGAGATGGCGGCTGCGGTATTATTGCACAGTCCTCTTCGACTATACATTCTCTAAATTTGCGCCTACATCTTACTTAATTCCTGACTGTTGTCCTCCGTGGACTGGGTGTAGTTACTCTAAATTCGCTTAAGGGGAGCCGAAACAATGGAAATGACAAAATTAACTTTTTTTGGTTTTTTCATTATAAAATTATTTGGAGTTGTATGAATAAAACAAATCAAGTTTCACCCTTCTAAGTGAATTCTAAGTGTGTTATTTATCGCTGCAAAGTTGACGCGCCGCGTAAACGGTTGTAGCGACTTGATGTGCCACCTCTGACGGCGCCGCTCGCAGGCTGCAAGCAGGGTATCTTTGCGGAATTAGACAGTGTTTTGTTTTCCAACTTTGTACGGCTTTATCTCTGTGACAAGTGACTGTTCATATCGGTAAACATAAACGCTATACCGTGTGTGTAGTTTGCTTTGTGTTCTTTTGCTGTTCAATTTTGCGTATTTCACGAATATTGCTCTTACCTGTTTTACGTATTTGGTTTGTGGATATCTATATGCCCCGTTTCAGCAATCGAGTGTTTAAGAAAAGGCACAATGAGTGGAAGAAGAAATCATTTGCTGTTTCGAAAGGAGATGCTGCTCAGACTGCTTCACCGACTACTCCAAATAAGTGTGATAGAACTTCTTCCAGCAAGAAAGTTTGTGATATCAAAGAAAAATTTGAAAACTATGAAAGTGACAGTAATGATGTGAATGAAATAATTAATATTTCCTTGCTCTCTAATATTTTAAAACATAACGTATTATGCCAAGTTTGCAAACAAAGAGGACTGGAATTGAAAATAACTTCACACAATCGTTTGGCATGTAAAATGTTATTGAAGAATACAAATGTGCTGCAGAAGTTTCGTTTTCTAATTATAACAGTATTGCTCGTTGTGGTAATAGTGGAAAGAAGGCGTATGATATAAATGTTAGGCTAGTGTATTGCTTGCGTTGCATTGGCAAGGGCAGTGCTGCAGGGACAATGTTATTTGGATTTATGAACTTGCCGAAACCTACTACGAAGTTTGGATTTTATAATGAATTGGTGGGATCTGCTGAACATATTGCTGGCCGAGCGGTTCTAGGCGCTACAGTCTGGAGCCGCGCCACCGCTACGGTCGCAGGTTCGAATCCTGCCTCGGGCATGGATGTGTGTGATGTCCTTAGGTTAGTTAGGTTTAAGTAGTTCTAAGTTCTAGGGGACTGATGACCTCAGCAGTTAAGTCCCATAGTGCTCAGAGCCATTTTTTGAACATATTTCTCAAGAAACAATGAAGAAAGCAGTTGAAGAAGCTGTGACAAATAATGGGAATTGTAGAGATCTAACTGTTGCTTTAGATGGATCATGGCAACGTAGAGTCATAAATCTCTAAATGGAGTGATGAAAGCTACCAGTCGAGACAGTTGCTAAGTAACTGATGTTGCTATTCTCTCAAAACATTGTAGGTGTAAGGGCAATACCAAGGACGAACATAATGAAAGTAGTGAAGAAAATTTTCACGACAGGAGTGGAGCGATGGAAGTAGAGGGAGTGACAGCAATTTTTACCAGATCACAGGAGCGGTGTAATGTACGATACACTAACTATCTAGCAGATGGTGATTCTAAGGGATATAAAGCTGTGGAGGAACTGAAATATTATGGCAGTGAAATTCACATTAAAGAACAGGAGTGCATTGGACATGTGCAGAAGCGCTTGGGGGCTCTCTTGCGCAAACTAAAGCAGACATTAGGATCCCAGAAGCTTAGTGATGGTAAGACCCTCGGAGGAAGAAGAAGATTGACAGATGAAGCAATTGATAGATTGCAGTGGTATTATGGGTGTGCAGTTAGGCAAAATACAAGAAGTTTTGAGCATATGAGGAGAGCAGTATGGGCATTATGTTTTTTGTACTGCATCAACAAATGAGCACGCACAACATGCACTGTGCCCCACAGGTGATGACTCATGCTGTAAGTACCAATCAGGAAACGAATATGCCCATAAAAACAGTTTGACAAATGCTGTAGTTGACGTAATTAAGCCCATATTCAGAGATTTATCACAGCCAAGCTTGTTAGAAAAGTGTTTCCATGGGAAAACACAAAATCCAAATGAAAGTGTAAATAATTTAAATTTGATTAGGATTCCCAAAAGAGAGTTTGTACAGATAAAAACATTGCACTTTGGAGTGTATGATGCAGTGGCAAGATACAATGAAGGAAACTTGATCAAATGTGATGTGCTGAAATATTTAGGTTTCCTACCAGGACACAGCACCATTTCCACAATGCGCCTAATTGATGAAGAAAGACTAAGAGGTGCAGGAAGAAGAGACAACGCTTACAACATGCAGCAAAAGGGAAGAAAAGACCAGTGAAAGGGAAACTAACACTGGAAAAAGAAGGGGATGCTGATAATCCATCATACGGGGCAAGAATGTATAAAAAACTTTGGAGGCCATTTCCCGTAACTTTTAAATTTTCATCTTTTAGGAACATTTTCTCAAAAACTGCTAATAGTATATCAATGAAATTTACACATGATATTGTTTACTTCTTTCCTTCACGTTTACAACAAATTGTAAAAAGAAAATATTGTATAATTCAAGAGTTATAGAAGAAAAAGTGCAAAATTTTAGAGAAATTATAAGAATCTGTTTAAAAAAATTGTGAAACAAACCCCAATAAATATTTCTTAATATGGCATTATAACTCTGTAGAGAAGTATTCAATGAACTTGTAGTCCAAATTTTAGAGCAATAAGTTTAATGGTTTTAGAAAAAATGTTACTTCTATTTGCTAAAATTTACATTGAGGATTAGGATTGTTCTGGCTCCACTTAATATGCTGGTGAGGGATGGGGCTGCGCCATAAGGTAAGAAAGCAGCGTTCACAGTTCTAAACGTGCATAATCTTTTATTTGAATAAAAGTCACAACTTTGTAACATCAGTAAAATAGCTTTTAGAATCAAGTAAGAAAGTAAAGAGTCTGTCGAAAATTAATGAGGAAATGAGATAAGAAAGCGACATCACTAATTAAGAATCCAAGCAATTTGTTAAACATTAACAGGTATCTGACGACAGCCAAGGTCCATATTAATAATCAAAACATTAACATTTACACAAATTTTGCCGCTCAGAGTAGCTGAGCAGTTTGAGGAGCCATGTCACAGACTGCACGGCCCCTCCTGCCAGAGGTCTGAGTGCTCCCTCGGGTATGGGTGTATGTGTGTGTGTGTGGTGGGCGTGGGGGGGGGGTTGTGTGGTTCTTAGCATAAGTTAGTTTAAGTAGTGTGTGCGTCTAGGAACTGATGACCTCAGCAGTTTGGTCCATTAAAACTCTCGCATATTTGAACATTTTACAAAAAAAAAAAAAAAAAAAAAAAATCTGTTGGTTTTCTAAATATAAAATCTGAACTAACTGCAGGCGATTTGTTAATAGTAGGCACAAAAGTGATGCATCACATCCAATGGTGGCATAGGTTCAGAACCAAGAGAAGTTACAGAGATAATATTCAGACCTGCGACAGGTAGGACACGATGACGGACAGAGTGGGCAATGTGACCTCTTCACCTAAGAGTGTGCTGGTGGATGGGACAGGTCCTATACATCTTGAACTAGAACACACCAACAACTAACCGTAGAAAACTAGTAACAGTGCACATATTTCATTATTTGAGGGTTGGAACTTAGGTAGTGGCAACTGTTTATTCACAACTGACACAAAAGAGTTACTTGTTTGCACCTGTTACTGTCCTTCAAAGCAGTCACCAGCGTTGTGTAGAACCCGTTAGTAGTGCGACTACCTTCATTCTGTTCCACTCTGCTTTGTTGCCAAATTTATTCAATATGGTGGCGATGACGTCATCCAAGAAGACAGCATGTAGGCTTGACAACAGCACATGACGTCATTCAAGAAGGCGGATCTTGGAGGGAAAATTCGTCAATTGGAATATGTCCACTAACCTACCCCCAGAAAAATGGAGGGAAGTTAGCATTTAAAATAGGTCAATTGGGCTATGTCCACTAACCTGACCCTCCAGAAGAAACTGGTGCGAAATTCGAATTCCAACAGGATAATGGATTCAAAACTGTACTTTTATTTATTATCATTAATTATCATTCATTATCAGTCATTATCATTCATTTTCATTCATTATCATTCATTATCATTTATATCATGCACGTGTGTACACAGTCCAACAGGCTTAGTTCATATCTCAGCCACCAGGGAGTGCTGCCGTGACATCATTCAAGATGGCGGATTTTGGTGGGAAGAAAGCCAATTGAGGCACATCCACTCAACTACATTTATGACTTTAAATGCTCCTGCACAGTCAGTCTTTGCTGAGCTGTCGTTGTCAAGCCATCGCCATGTGTTCGATCATTGAGATGAATGTGGGGGATAGAGCGTGGGGAAAATAGGTGAACTGTGCTATGTCCATTAATCTAACCCTCCAGAAAAAAATTGATTCCAAATTCAATTTCCAACAGGATAATGGCTGCAAAATCGTACTTTTCTTTAATATCATTAATTATCATTCATTATTGTTCATTATCATTCATTACCACTCATTTTGAGGAGTTGGGACCTGGATAAACTGAAAGAACCAGAGGTTGCAGAGAGTTTCAGAGACAGCATTAGGGAACGATTGACAAGAATGGGGGAAAGAAATACAGTAGAAGAAGAATGGGTAGCTTTGAGACATGGAATAGTGAAGGTAGCAGAGGATGAAGCAGGTAAAAAGACGAGAGCTAGTAGAAATCTTTGGGTAACAGAAGATATATTGAATTTAATTGATGAAAAGAGAAAAAATAAAAATACAGTAAATGAAGCAGGCAGAAAGGAATACAAATGTCTCAAAAATGAGATCGACAGGAAGTGCAAAATGGCTAAGGAGGGATGGCTAGAGGACAAATGTCAGGATGTAGAGGCGCATGTCACTAGGGGTAAGATAGATACTGTCTACAGAAAAATTAAAGAGATCTTTGGAGAAAAGAGGACCACTTGCATGAATGTCAAGAGCGTAGATGGAAGCCCAGTTCTAAGCAAAGAAGGGAAAGCAGGAAGGTGGAAGGAGTATATAG
The DNA here is from genome assembly GCF_023864345.2 of Schistocerca serialis cubense. Taxonomy (NCBI): domain Eukaryota; kingdom Metazoa; phylum Arthropoda; class Insecta; order Orthoptera; family Acrididae; genus Schistocerca; species Schistocerca serialis. The sequence goes on along the minus strand of NC_064646.1, from coordinate 91,198,262 downwards.
AGGGTCTACACAAGGGCGATGTACTTGAGGACAATATTATGGAAATAGAAGAGGATGTAGATGAAGATGAAATAGGAGATACGATACTGTGTGAAGAGTGTGACAGAGCACTGAAAGGTCTGAGTCGAAACAAGGCCCTGGGAATGGACAACATTCCATTAGAACTTCTGACAGCCTTGAGAGACCCAGGCCTAACAAAACTCTACCATCTAGTGAGCAAGATGTATGAGACAGGCGAAATACTCTCAGACTTCAAGAAGAATATAATAATCCCAATCCCAAAGAAATCAGGTGTTGACAGACGTGAAAAACTGTTCTTTCTTTCCAACAATTTTCTTAGGTTGCTAGAGAAAGCGCAAGTGACCTTTCTTTATTGCCAGAATTCGAACTCGACACTGGTTCCTATGAAAAGGAGGCGGTCTGGACCGTCATAGTAGTTGAAATCAGATAGTTCAACGGCTTTCATACTTATATGAAATTGTAAATTGAATTATTTAATATGATTAAAATTGGTATGCAATTATGTACTTAGGCAATTGGTAGCTTAGATGTGCGATGTGGGTGTTAGCACATTTACAAAAGACTATGTCCAGCGAGTGTATGCGGTTGGCCATCTAGGGTGTGTGACGTAAGTGGTCGGACGCACGCGTTTTAGAGAGAGACGGCGACAGAGGGCGAAAGAGGGCGAAAGAGGGCGAAAGAGGGCGAAAGAGAAAGAGTGAGAGTGAGGGAGAGGGAGAGTGAGAGAGAGAGAGCAGACGATCTTGAGTTAGTTAACTTAGCGAGAGCGTTCTTTGTCGAGCACACCACGTGGTGGACCGGCGGTTGTCTGACGTCAGGGCACATTCCACTCTCCAGCAAACAACTTTGGATCCAAGAGTGTTCTTTCTCCACCACGAAACCGTGTGGTGGATCACTAACCGACCGTTGTGACGTTTGGGAAGATTCCACTCTCGGGCAAACCATTTTGGCACGAAATGTGTGGGAGGGATGAATATACGTGGTGAAAGGACGACCTAACATTGTGACGTCCGCAGGTTCAAACGAGCAAAACATGTTTACGCCGCTGGACCCGCGCGGTCTGAGCGGGCGCTGGACCAGTGGTGTGATTGCGGGCCACCGCTGACCGGTGGCGCCTCCTCCGCTGGCGACGATTTGAAGTAAGTCAGTTGGAGTCTGGACCTAGTGGCGAGCACACTGGGTGTCGACATCTCGAAGATGTGTACGAAGTCTGTTGGAGAACAAGCGATGACGGTACTTCCGTCCTCTTTCCCTGTAAAATCGAAGGATGTGAATTATGTTAGTACAAGTGCAGTTTATTATTTGACTCGATTTTGATAGGTTAGCAGTGAAAAATCATAAGTGACAGTCAAAGTTCATAGGATGTGGACTATTTCGTATGTGTGATCGATTATGGTGTTGTAATTTGAACTGGTGACAGATTATTGATGTAATGAAATGGGTTTCTTCCCGCCGAAATCGGAAACTTGAGTAAATAATAAATGATAATAAATGATAGTAAATGATAATAATAATAATAATAATAAATAGAAGTCCAGTTTTCGAGACATTATCGTGTTGGAATTTGAATTTGGCGCAATTTTCTAGTAGAGGTAGGCCAATAATAATAAATAATAATGAATGATAATAAATAATAATAAATGATGAAAAATGATGATAAATGATAATGAATAATAATGAATGATAATGAATAGTAATAAAGACAAGTACAGTCGTGCATCCATTATCCTGTTGGAATTTGAATTTCGCGCCAACTTCTTCTGGAGAGTTAGCTTAGTGGACATAGCGCAATTCACCTATTTTCCCACCAAAATTCAAACTTTTCGCTACTTTTCTGGGAGTTAGGTTAGTGGACATACCCCAGTTGATCTATTTTCCCGCCAAAATCCGTTATCTTGAATGATGTGCACTGTTACCTAGTCTACACGCTGCCATCTTGGATGACGTCATCGCTGCCATCTTGAATAAATTTGGCAGCAATGCAGAGTGGAACATTGCGAGTGATGTGGAAGGTGTAGTATACCGTTAGCAGAGCCTGTTCAGTTGATGGTTCGAATGGAGCGCTCTACTGCCTGTCCAATCTCTGGAACAATTCTGAAGCGAATGCCACGAAACCAAAACTGGAACGCCAATCCAACGAATGGCGTTATTATGGGTCTCCGCATAATTCGATAGTGCGTCAGAGCCCCAGTATGCTGAAAGTTATGGTGATTCTCGAGTACGACTGCGATGGTGTTATTCTAACGTATTACGTTCCTTCACGGCAGACTGTCAATACATAATATTACTGTTCGTTTTTAGAGGATCACTTGCGACCAGCTTTGCGGAAGAAGCGGCAACACTTCCTGCGCTACCCACCCATCATTTTGCGCGGGCGCATACAGTGCAAGCTGTGGCTGTTCGGTCGATGGGACTGGGAAGTACTGTACCATCCACCACACTCTCCGGCCTTAAGTCCTTGTGACATTGATTTGATTTGGAAGGTGAAGCAAGCACTTCGTGGCATTCGCTTAAGAACTGTTCCAGAGATTTGACAGGCAGTAGACCACTCGATTCGCACCATCAACAGAACAGGCTCTGCTAACGATATATTACGCCTTCCACATCGCTGGTAACGGGTTCTACATAACGCTGGTGACTACTCTGGAGGACAGTAACATGTGCAAACATGTAGCTCTTTTGTATCTGTTGTGAATAAATGGTTGCCACTATATAGGTTCCAACCCTCGTATTACCATTTAAGAACCAAACATAAATAAATAAATAAATAAATAATCAGCATCTGCTCAATCAGCTATTATGGTGATAAGAAACAAGCACTTTACAACTGGGTTGCTCTCTTATTACAGGAAAGAGAAAACCAATAAAGCTTATGTGCCCCCAAAATTCATTACCAAACAGTTACTCATTTCAATAGTAATTAAATAATATTTTTAAATGAAAGAAACTCCAAACTCGCTTACTTCTAACGTGTTTTGCAGTAAGAGGATAGCCAAATATAAAGAATAGAGAACCTATTACTAATGTAAACTCCACTACTTCAAACATCTAAGCAACCGAATCTCAGATGTCAAACTCGGTTTACCAGGCTGCCCGTGAAGACTGAAGTGGAAAAGTACATACTTAACGTAGCAGAATTTACCATAGAAAATCTCAGGGCGGATCAACGAACAAACCCAACAAAATGTTTCACAAATACTTAACTACAATGATTACATTTAAAAGGCACTCTGATAAAGTTAGATTTCACTGTATTGAAAAGGAAGAACAACAGATAGTCCTGCCATCAGCATGGCCCACGGTAAGACACTCGAACTACGAGCAACTGAAACAGGCAGTTCTGATTAACGTAGCTCCACTACCTCTGTAACGCAGACGACGCAACTTCCACAGTTTTAATAAACAGTTGCGACTGAAGTCTGTAATGAAACAGAGTTGCTACCCCTAACGTGAACTTCAGTTCCTTCGGAGCGAACCCCCATAATCAGCAAACACAGCAGACCTACAGGGAAGGAGAAACTAGTCGCAGCCTTATGACTTAGACAAAAGAAGGCCCAGAAGTCACAGAAAGAGTCTCACCAAAATATTTGATCAATCGGTAACGAGGTGGCACTCAGAATCTCCACACGCTCGGTACAGGCAAACGTCTGAGCAAAAGTGTTCGGGTTTGATGAGAGCACTTTTGCTCAGACGTTTTGAACCATGGTGTGATTACATGTATTACATTATTACATGTATTACATGAAGATTCCGCTAGTGAAGTCGAAACCTTGGTCAATTGACAAAATTTTGTGCAACCGATGTGGCTGTATATACGTCCTGTACTTGTATTTTAATTATTTTGAGTGTGACCTGAAAGGGTTTCCCGTCACTGGCAGCCCTGCGGAATCAGGTCGTATCAAGACGGAGATGATGGGTTGATGTATCGCTAATCCACCTAAAGTACGTCGCTGTCCTACTTTACTATGCAGGCTTAAGGCCAAGAGACTTACGCGGATTATCTCCACCATCTTCTAAGTTAAGAAAGTTGTCGATGCCTTGGCAGGAACAAGCACACTCTAGACGCGTGGTGATAGCAGGTGTAGAGAGTAATCAATGTTAATATCAGAAATCCACTGCCTGAGGGTGAGTGAATCACATGCTTGAATGATTTTGTATCTAAATGGACTCTGATACTCTGAGATGAATGGCTTGACGCAGGACAGGAATTAGTGGCGGGCTGCAATAAAACAGGTGACTTAAGACTTACAAGAAAAGAACTGAATTTCTACGTCTTACGCAATCTGCTGTAATATCTACGACACTATGCTCTAGCCACAATACGTCAAAATGAACTAAGTGTACAAACTTCAACAAATATTATCGATACTACGTATAAAAAAGACTGTATCGTGTAAAACTGACGGTATTTATTTCATTACATCTGTAATAATTTGCCGGCAGGAGTGGCCGAGCGGTTGTAGGCGCTTCAGTCTGGAACCGAGCCACGGCTACGGTCGCAGGTTCGAATCCTGCCTCGGACATGGATGTGTGTGATGTCCTTAGGTTAGTCAGGTTTAAGTAGTTCTAAGTTCCGGGCGACTGATGACATCAGGAGTTAAGTCCCATCCATAGTGCTCAGAGCCATGTGAAACATTTGTAATAATTTAACCTCTGTGTGAATTAAAACTATTATCAGAGAATTACATTTGTTGTGGATTGGCAAGAGGGCCAACCCACTAATGTAAGAGGAAGCCGAAAGGCACGCGTTTTAGCTCACGCAGGCTGGCGTGAGGTCTGGAACAGGACAAGGAAGTTAGACTAGAAAAAAAGGATGTAGCTGGTGGAATACTTTAATCCATTAATGTTGAACGTAGCTCTTGTCTGTACATTATTTACAATATCAATAGTAACTGATAATGGCGCCTTGCTAGGTCGTAGCAAATGACGTAGCTGAAGGCTATGCTAACTATAGTCTCGGCAAATGAGAGCGTATTTTGTCAGTGAACCATCGCTAGCAAAGTCGGCTGTACAACTGGGGCGAGTGCTAGGAAGTCTCTCTAGACCTGCCGCGTGGCGGCGCTCGGTCTGCAATCACTGATAGTGGCGACACGCGGGTCCGACGTATACTAACGGACCGCGACCGATTTAAAGGCTACCACCCGGCAAGTGTGGTGTCTGGCGGTGACAGCACAACATTCATAGACAACGACAATTATAATTTTTTTGGTTATCTGCGACAATTGTGGTTCAGTTGTCCTTCCTGTGGTAACGGATGAACTGTTTGGACGTGAGGCGTGTGAGGTCTGTAAAGAGAAAAACCTGTATCTGTGTTGTTAATTATTATTTGAAAAATAGGGTCGCTATTGTCTGGACGTGGATTTGTATTTCAATTGTAATCCAATCTAATTACTGGTTTTTAAATGTTAATTTTCAGCTCCGCAATTAGGAGCGCAGCCATTAACACTAGTAACTTACAGCAGAGTTTCCTAGTAGGTGGTATAAAAAATATGAAACACTTTTCATTGAGAATAATTTTAAATTTTAAAGAAAAGAGAACAAAAGGCTTCAAGACTTTTATCTGAATATATTAACTTGATACAAAAGGAATCGAGAATAACAATAGACAAATTGACTATCGTCTGTCTGCCGCCATCTTAGCAAAAATATCTCCGCGGTAGTTTTGAATCGAGAATTTTAACAAACATAAATGTTGTTAGATATTAATGAATGGAAATAAATGTGCACCGGTGGTCGCGAATCTACTTTAAAAGACAGAATTCAACTCAGATTGAATCTTTAGAAAACAGTGCTCACAGCACGTTACGTAATATCAGTTTCTTATTTGCTAATGTATGAAGCCTAATTATTTCGGACGATTTACATGAAATATTTTAATAGGAGACATACGTCAGTGTTGTGCGCGGGTAGTATTTTGTGACTATATGTTCCTTTTGCTAGAGAAAAGTGCTTCCATCATAAGTAAGAGTTGTGTAAAATCTGATAAATGATATGGAAATTTAATGCCACTCACACGACTTTACTGACGACATTTCTACACAACGTCAAGAGGAAATTTCTTTAGCAGAGTGACATATATTAGCCGCGATAATCATTTTTCGGAGATCAATCAAATTGTTACGCTGACAATGGGTAATTGGTTTTATATATGTTTTTGATCTACCTGAAATATCATTTATAAGTTATTAAAGTCACGAAATACTATAAACCGGTCCCGCCACACTACCTTATGGTGGGTGGTGGAGCGTATTTTGTAATTTCCACCCTTCTTTCTTCCAGTCTCAAATGTCGCATAGGAAGGGCGATCGCTGTTAAGCCTACTTCTGAGTTCAAAACATTCGCGGTGTTTCTGCGAGATATACGTACATTTCCTGGAATATAACAGTAAACCACAGCGTAATAGACAACGCCCCTTTTTTTTTAGTTTGTCTCTGGCTTTGATTGAGCTTCTGGTTGTTACTTTCGTACTTCCTGTACCAGAACCACAGAACGACCGTAGATACGGATGTTGAACGTGTGTTTACTTTCTGTGCGTGAGAGGAAACGTGTTACTGATTCTTAATGTTTATTCTTGGAATTTTCCAGTGGGAGACTGAATTTTCATATCGTCCATTGAATTCTGGCTAGCGGATAACGTCTATTCAACTTGATATTATTTCCACTGCTGGATGGCTAGTGCACGATCAGTGCTCCCATTGAGTAAATATATAGATACGTGCAAAGTAATTTCTGCCTCATGGTTGTTTTCTTTTTCAGAATTATAGCGGCATCTTCTCCCTCACTTCCCAGGGACACTGTCTTAAGTTGATGCCGGGCCCTGGGTATTCAGATTACTGCAACTGACTGTGCAGTCGCCTCTCTTCAGCAACCTCTCGGAGCACTTGAGAGAAACTTTTGTGCCTGCAAATGTTGTATTAGAAAATAATTCCAAGTAATTACTACAGCTGCGCAGCCTGAAGCATCTCGTACATATTGTTCAACAAAACACCTTGAAGTAGGCTGACAGTCTTTGATTAGTTGTCAAAACGTCCTCGGTTCCAGGTTTGAAACACGCCATCTCTTAAATTTCGTATAACAATAAACATAAATGGCAAATTTTGAATAAAAGGTCATCAGCAATGGCGGCCGAAGACTTCCTGCGTAAGAAGTCGCCTTCATTCGGCCAACGCCCTTGTCAAAGTGGGCTGACAATGTCACATATTTTCAGGGCACTCTCTTGCCCTTGGGATGAGAAACTGTCCATAAAGGCGGAAGAATCAGCCATCATCAACTGCATGAGAATGCAGAAAGTAGTAGAAATAACTACACCGACGACACACAAAATATGTGGCATGTAATTGAAAAACAATGCCATGATTATCTATCCACTGGCAAAAGATTCGATACTAGCCCCCGATCGGATCGACTGGAGGGGACTGCCAATGGGAAGGTGACCATGAGAAAAAGATTCAGTATCCTACTAAAGGATAACTTTTTAGAGTAGGCGCCTGGAATGTCAGACGTTTCACTGTCGTATAGATTCTAGAAAAGCTAAAAGGGAAATTCTGAATCTCAATCTACACCAGAGAAGTGAAATGCAAAGATTACAAGGATTACTGCTCAGATTAGCATAGCGTAGTATCAACAGTACCACAAAATGGTTCAATGAGAGTAGAATTCGATATGCGTAGGAAGGTAAGACAGAGAATGATTAATGTGAACTATTCAGTGATAGGGTTATTTTCAAAAGAGAGCATACGAACACCGACAATGATACTTCAGGTATACGTGCCAACATCGTAAGCTATAGATGAAAAGATAGAGAAAGTATATGAGGACATTGAACGTTTCTGTATGTAAATCGAGATGATAGTCATGGAGACCTGGAACAGAGCTGTAGGTGAACAGGACAGGGTTACGGGCGAATATGGGCTTGATAGTAGAAATGAGGAGAAAGACTAATTGATTTCTGCAATACATTTCAGTTAGTGGCAGCGAATACTCTGTTCAACAATCAAAAGAGGAGGAGGTATCCTTGGAAAAGATCTGGCAATACTGGAAGATTTCAGTTAGATTTCATCATTGTCAGGCAGAGATTCCGAAATCAAATATTGGATTTTAAGGCGTACCCAGGAATATATATAAACTCAGATCTCAATTTGGTAGTGATGAAGAGTACGCTGAAGTTTACGGGATTAGTCAGGTAGAATCAAAGTGCAAGGAGGTAAAATGGAATAAAGGCGTATGCTTGAAGTTCTCTCAGACTACACATACTGCAATAAGGAATAGGTCAACAGGACGTTTAGTTGAAGATGACTGAACATCTCTCAGAATGGCAATCACGAAAGTTGGAAAGAAAAACTTAGGTACCATGAAGGTACCAGCGAAAAAACCACGGTTAACAGAAGAAATACTTCAGTTGATCGACGAAATAAGGAAGTACAAAGATGTTCAGGGAAATTCAGGGGTACAGAACTACAGTTCACTTAGGAATGAAATAAATAGGAAGTACAGGGAACCTAAGGCGATAAACGAAGAAATCGAAAAGAAAGCATTTTCGGAAGGACTGAGTTAGCATATAGAAAAGTCAAAATAACCTTCGGTGAAATCAAAACCAAAGGTTGTAACATAAGAGTGCAATGAGAATTCCAGTGGTAAATGCAGAGGAGACAGCGGATAGGTGAAAAGAATACACTGAATGCCTCCATGAAGGGGAAGACTTGTCTGACGACATAAATAAGAAGAAACAGCAGCTGATTTAGAAGAGATAGGAGATTTAGTATTTGAATCAGACTTCAAAAGAGCTTTGGGAGACTTACGCTCGAATAAGGTACACTGCTGGCCACCGTAAATGCAACACCCTGAAGGAAGCATCCGAATCAAGTGAAATTTACAGTATGGGTTTGCAGCGATGAGATATGCAACTGATTAGAATTTCAGCGCAGACGCACATCACACGCGCCTGTGGCGCCACCTCATAGCGCCATTTAAGGCTTGGCGATTTCGACGATTGTACGTTCGGCACGTGTGTTTACCTTGTGGATGTTTCACAAGACGATCAGTTATGCCTCGTAGACAACAGCGAACATCGTTTGATCAAGTATCCGAGTTCGACAGAGGAAGAATAGTGGCCTACCGAGATTGTGTATTATCATACAGAGAAATCGCTAGTCGTGTTGGACGAAACCAAACAACTGTAATGCAGATATGTGACCGTTGGATGCAGGAGGGTACGACGGACCGACGTGGTCGATCGCATTCACCTCGGTGCACCACTGCACGTGCTGATAGGCAAATTGTGCGCATGGCAGTGACGGATCGCTCAGTGACATCCCGAACCATAGCACAGCACATTGCGTCTGTTACGCATCATCCAGTGTCTGCGCGTACCATTCGACGCCGTTTACAGCAGAATGGTCTGTCCGCAAGACATCCATTGCTTCGTCTACCATTGACGCAGAACCACAGACGTCTCCGTCGCCAATGGTGTGATGACAGACGGATGTGGACGGCAGAATGGAATGACGTTGTCTTTACTGACGAGGCACACTTCTGTCTGCAGCACCACGATGGTCGGATTCGAGTGTGGAGACACCTTGGAGAGAGGATGCTGGACAGCTGCATTATGCACCGCCACACTGGTCTTGTACCGGGTATTATGGTATGGGGCGGTATTGGATATTACTCTCGCACGCCTCTAGTACGCATTGCCGGTACTTTAAATAGCCGGCGCTACATATCCGAGGTGCTGGAGCCAGTTGTCCTTCCTTACCTTCAGGGCTCGGCCACAGCCATGTTTCAACAGGATAATGCGCGACCACACGTGGCACGCATTGTCCAAAGGTTCTTCGTCAATAACCAGATTGAAGTGCTTCCCTGGCCGGCTCGCTCTCCGGATCTTTCGCCAATAGAAAACATGTGGTCCATGGTTGCTCAACGAGTGACCCAGATTACATCCCCAGCTGCCACACCAGATGATCTTTGACAACGTGTGGAAGCTGCTTGGGCTGCTGTACCCCAGGAACACATCCAACGTCTCTTTGACTCAATGCCGAGACGTGTGGCATCGGTGATCTCCAACAATGGCGGCTACTCTGGCTACTGATTCTGGCAGGAACCACATGTCACAGACGTCTGTAAACGTAATCATTTGATACTTGGTCAACATGTTATCTACAAAATAAATTTTGTTGTGCTACCTCTTGTCTTTCTTGGTGTTACATTTACGGTGGCCAGCAGTGTAGAAGGGATGGATAATATTCAATAAGAATTTCTAAAACCGTTGGAGAAGAGGCAATAAAACGACTCTTCAGTTTGTTGTGTAGACTGTATTGGCCTGGCGGTATACCATTAGACTTTTGGGAAAACATCGTCCACACAATTCTGAAAATTGCTAAAGCGGGAAAATGCGCGAATTATTACACAATCAGCTTAACAGCTAATGTGTCCAACCTGCTAACAAGAATAATGTATTAGGAGAATGGAAAAGTAAATTGATGCTCTGTTAAATGACAATCAGTTTGGCTTTAGGAAAGCTAAAGGCACCAGAGAGGCGATTCTGACGTTGCGGTTGATAGTAGAAGTATGACAAAAGAAAAATCAATACACACTCTTAGGATTTGTCGACATGGAAAAAGCGTTCGAAAATGTTAAATGGTGCAGGATCCTTGGAGTTCTGAGAAAAGTGGGGTAAGCTATAGGGAAAGACGGGTAATGTTCAATATGAACAACACCCAAGACGGAACAATAGGGAAGGAAGATCAAGAACGAAATTCTCGGATTAGAAAGGATGTAAGAAAGGTCCAAAAACGGTTCAAATGGCTCTAAGCACTAAGGGGCTTAACATCGGAGGTCATCAGTCCTCTAGACGTAGTACTACTTAAACATAACTAACGTAAGGACATCACACACATCCATCCCCGAGGCAGGATTCGAACCAGCGACCGTAGCAGCACCGCGGTTACGGACTGAAGCGCCTAGAACCGCTCGGCCACCGCGGCCTGCTTGTAAGGCAGGGATGCCTCTATTGTTCAATCTATTCGTCCAAGAAGCAAAGGCTGAATTAAACGAAAGGTTCAAGAATGGGACAAAAATTCAGGGTTAAAGGATATAAATGGCAAGATTCGTTTATGATACTGCTATCCTCTGTGAAAGTGGAGAGTAATACGAACAGCAGAAAACTTATCAGGACTAGACTAGTGAACACGAAGGAGATAGAGTTAAAGAATTTCTCTAACCAGGTAGTAAATTAACCCATGATGGTTGGAGCAAGGAGGACACAAAAAGCAGACTAGGACTGGTAAAAAGGGCATTCCTGGGCTGCTATCAAACTTAGGCCTCAATTTGAGAAAGGTATTTATGAGAATCGACTTTCGGAGCACAGTATTATATAGCAATGAAACTTGGGCCGTGGGAAAACTAAAAGAGAACACAATCTAAGGATTCGGGATGAGGTGTTACAGAAAAATGTTGAAGACTTAGTCGACTGCTAGGGTTCTAAACGTTGGGGTCTTCCGCGGAGTCGGCGAAGATAGGAATATTTGCAAAACACTGACAAGAAGAAGGCAAAGAAACAGATCACCTCGTGAGAAGAACAGTGGAAACAGGTTACAGCAAAAAGATACTGAGTAAATAAATTTCGGTAATACATGTGTCCAAGTAACGTATTTAAGTGATTAACATTGCAAGATCACAGATTAATCCAAGCGCGACTTAAAGAACTGCGATTGTGAAATTTTGGTACATTAATAACCGGTGTAGCTGCCAGGAAGTTGACTGCAAGCATGGGAGCGTACATGCATTGTGTTGGACAGATGGAGAACGTCAGTTGGTGGGATTGAGTTCCATGCGTCTGAACCTTTGTATGTCAATACAGGGACTCTTAACGGTGTTTTGAATAATCTGGAATTGTAGCACAGTGTTGTTAAATATGGAGACAGATCTACCGATCGAGCACGCCAAGGCAATATGTCGACACGGCGTGAAGTCTTTGAGTTATAAGAGCGGTATGTTTCCTACGGGGAAACACCCCCTGAACGCTGTTCGTGAAGGGCAGCACAACGGATCGTATCACCAGATTTACGTACATACTAGCTGTATGGGTGCACGGGATACCCACGAAAGCGTTCCTGCTTTCACAAGAAATGGTGCTCCAGACCGTAACTCCAGGTTTAGGTCCAGTGTCTAGCGTGCTGACAGGTTGCTTGCAGGCCCTCAAATGGCTCCCTCCTAAACAACACACGGTCAGCAGCCGCACCGAGGCTGAAACATTTTTCATCAGCTCCAATGAGCTCTCAGTTGACACCACTGAACTCGCAAATGGTGATAGTTTGGGGTCAGTGGAATGCACGCTAGGGGGCGTCTGCCTCAGAGTTTACCTTGGAAAACCTAAACTACTGGCCATTAAAATTGCTACTCCAAGAAAAAATGCAGATAACAAACGCGTATTCATTGCACAAATATATTATACTAGAACTGACATGTGATTACGTTTTCACGTAATTTGGGTGCATAGATCATGAGAAATCAGTACCCAGAACACCACCTCTGGCCGTATTAACGGCCTTGATAGGCCTGGGCATTGAGTCAAACAGAGCTTGGATGGCGTATACAGGTACAGCTGCCCATGCAGCTTCAACACGATACCACAGTTCATTAAGAGTAGTGACTGGCGTATTGTGACGAGTCAGTTGCTCGGCCACCATTGACCAGACGTTTTCAATTGGTGAGAGATCTGGAGAATGTGCTGGCCAGGGCAGCAGTCCAACATTTTCTGTATCCAGAAAGGGCTGTACAGGACCTGCAACATGCAGTCGTGCGTTATCCTGCTGAAATGTAGGGTTTTGCAGGGAATGAATGAAGGGTAGAGCGAGGGGTCGTAACACATCTGAAATGTAACGTCGTTGAAAGTGCCGTCAGTGGGAACAAGAGGTGACCGAGAGGTATAATCAATGGCACCCAATACCATCATGCCGGGTGATACGCCAGTATGGCGATGACGAACACACGCTTCCAATGTGCGTTCGCCGTGATGTCGCCAAACAGGGATGCGACCATCATGATGCTGTAAACAGAACCTGGATTCATCCGAAAAAATGATATTTTGCCATTCGTGCACCCAGTTTCGTCGTTGAGTACACCATCGGAGGCGCTCCTGCCTGTGATGCAGCGTCAAGGGTAACCGCAGCTATGGTCTCCGAGCTGATAGTCCATGCTGTTGCAAACGTCGTAGAACTGTTCGTGCAGATGGTTGTTGTCTTGCAAACGTCCCCATTTGTACATTCATGGAACGAGACGTGGCTGCACGATCCGTTACAGCCATGCGGATAAGATGCCTGTCTTCTGGACCGCTAGTGATACGAGGCCGCTGGGGATCCAGCACGGCGTTCCGTATTACCCTCCTGAACCCACAAATTCCATATTCTGCTCACAGTCATTGGATCTCGACCAACGCGAGAAGCAATGTCGCGATATCATAAACCGCAATCCTGATAGGCTACAATCCGACTTTATCGAAGTAGGAAACGTGATGGTACGCATCTCTCCTCATTACACGAGGCATCACAACAATGTTTCACCAGGCAACGCCGCTCAACTGCTGTTTGTGTATGAGAAATCGGTTGGAAACTTTCCTCATGTCAGCACGTTGTAGGTGTCGCCACCGGTGCCAACCTTGCGTGAATGCTCTGAAAAGCTAATCATTTGCATATCATAGCATCTTCTTCCTGTCAGTTAAATTTCGCGACTGTAGTACGTCATCTTCATGGTGTAGCTATTTTAATGGACAGTAGTCTATTTATAACAGTTCGTCGTCTCACTGTACGGCTAACTGCTGTCCAGAATGCTACTGCAGGTGCAGTACGATGCGCCGGTCATATGACGACCGCGATGGTCTTCCCTCTCCACAGGGCCACATGACTGTTCGAAGTCTGGCCTCCTAGCGACCGTAAATTCTCGTGACCACCACAGGGTCTATATTCGTGTCAAGTGTTTCCGCACTCTCGCAGAAGGGACATCCAGCTTCTCGTAGCTTTATTACACGACCTCCTTCAAACTCAGTGATGTTAATGGCGTCTTTGTCGCCTTAAATGCATTCTTGACTATCATCAAATCATTACATCGCTTTCTTGACTAACATCAAATTATTACGTCCAGTCTGAAAGGTATTTAAGGCTCACGACCGTTGCAGCATGACTTCCATAGTCATTTAATGAACAAAGTAAGAGCATATGGACTATCAGACCAATTGTGTGGTTGCATTGCAGAGTTCCTAGATAACAGAACGCAGCATATCATTCTTAATGGAGAGTAGTCTTCAGAAGTGAGAGTGATTTCAGGTGTGCCGCAGGGGAGTGTCGTGGGACCGTTGCTATTCAAAATATATATAAATGACCTTGTGGATGACATCGGAAGTTCACTGAGGCTTTTTGCGGATGATGCCGTTGAAACTTCCCCTTAGAAGAAATTATAATGACTGTGCTTAAACTTACACACAATATTTTTGTAGCACAACGCAATCTGACTTTCAATAATCCCTACAAAAGGGATTAACCTATACCTTTGACAAATCACTTACCTCACAAAAAATTTCATTACTCGAACTACTGCAATACAGCGAGCGCCACTACTGCCAGCTAAATAAAAGATTCAAACTACGGAAGGCACTAACTACTGATAGGCATAGTTAGCAAATGAAAGATTTTAATAGAGAACAAACAATGTATTTACCTTAATAGTTATAATATATATAGCAGTTCATGACATCCATTCTTACAAATGTTCTGTTTCTGATGGACACACCTCCAGATTATCCATTCTCAAAAATCCACCATCTCACTTCCCCACATCCACCACTGCTGGCGGCTCACCTCCAACTGCGCAATGCTACGTGCTGTTAACATCCAGCTGCCCAACACTACAATGGCAGACAACAATGCAAACTAACCACAGACTGCACACAGGACAGCCAGCGATTTTCATACAGAGCGCTACGTGGCGTTACCAATAAGAAAACCTAAACAACCTACTTACATAGCCCCCATGCTCCCCACAAAAAATTTTACAAATTGTTTTGGGCAGTGGCCAATAATGATTTGATAAAATTTTTCAAAATTACAATAACAAAGATATGAAATGCACACACTTATTGATACAATGTTGGTCAAAAGCTAAAATTTTCGCACAGTCCATAAAGACAGCCTTGATCATTCATCACAGTAAAATTGTAGTGTTTTTTTTTTCTTAAAGTCTGAGCAGTAAAAGAGAATGCACACAGAAG
Organism: Schistocerca serialis cubense; assembly: GCF_023864345.2. NCBI lineage: Eukaryota > Metazoa > Arthropoda > Insecta > Orthoptera > Acrididae > Schistocerca > Schistocerca serialis. The sequence continues at coordinate 91,182,985 of NC_064646.1, read as the reverse complement.
TAGTCGAATTTCATGCAGTCTTGAAGAAGTAGTGTTGTCCTTCCAACGGAAAGACAGTGCTGACTCTTGACATGCAGACAGGTAATGGGCCACTACAGAGCAAACCCACAGCAGAGTCAGTCGAAGTTTTGAATAATATTGGTAGGTAGGTCATCACAGAGCAGACCCACTGTAGTCCTGGTAGAGAGTATGGTATTGGTGGGCCACCAGAGGTACAGACCCACTGCAGTCCTTGTAGAAATAATGGTATTGGTGGGTCATAAAAGGTGTAGACCCACTTCAGTCGTTGTAGAGACGGCAAGCAGCCATCTGTTGCGACTGTGCAGCTGGACAATCACCATCGAAGAGTCTTGCGGACAATATAGCAAGTCCATAAACCACCACTTGTGCACTCACAAAGTTTTTGGAATTGTCCTTAGAACCAGCAATGCTGTTAACCAGTATCTTGCTGAATCATCAACACACGTGTGAGCACTAACAGTCCCTTTTTTCCATATGTTGTGCATATACTATGACCAACAGAAATATGTGCAGTGAAATGAATGCTTACAAGTTACTTAATTTGATGAACTGGTGTCAATTACAATTTTATAACATGAGAATACAATAACAAGGGTACAAAATGCAACATTAAAGAACAGAACAATACAGATAACATTTGTAGTAATACGGGCTTTACAAAAGAATCAAAACAACATATACATCAGTGTTACAGGAATTATGACATTATTACATACATAAAAGATCGGAATAACTTTTGAAACATCAACTTCACACATGAGCATTAAAACAAAACAGAATAAATAATGTCTAAACATCTTTACAAAGAAAATAACATATTATCAGAAAAATTCTACAACATAACTCTTATTAGCTAAACACATTAAGACAGGAAAAACACCAATTCATATAGTGTAATAACACAAAAATACAGGACAGGGTTTGTTTTCAGTGTGACCCCAAAGCTTCTTTCCATATATCTTTCCTCTTATTTCAACATTTGTTTCCACCAAAAAAATTCTATCCAAGCATGCTTTCTGTATCTACATGTCCACACATTTCTTACCTCATTTATTTACCATTATCTTACCTCATCATTTATCTACAAGAAAATTCTACCTAAACCTGTTCTCCCTAAACCCTACTTTTTTGATTCATATCCTCTTTCAAAATTCTTTTTTTTTTTTTTTGGCCAAACCATTTTCATATAGCTTCTCAATGAATTTCTTCCAATTCATCATAGTTAGTTTCTTATATAGTCTACCACCTCTTAAGCTAACTTAAATCTACTGAGCTCAGATGCTAAACTAAGGGACGAGGCAATGCAGCAGCATAAAACAATTAATACAAACAGCAATGAAAAAAATGGAAATTGTCAAAGCAAGCTGCAATAAATCTAAATTACCAAGCAATGCAACATTACAACTAACATGAGCCGACATGCAGCAACAAGAAAAATTAATCAGTAGTAAAACTAGCTTAACAGAGTAATACAAAGTGAAATTTAGTAGCACTATGCCTGGCAAACAGCAGCAGCAAATGTAATAACTTATATCTAAACATGACATAGCTCAAGCAGAAAAAATATTACAGTAAAAATGGCCATGTGTAATACCTATGTCACATCTTAACACTAGAGTGATGCATCACAAAAACTTACGCTAGCAGATAAGTTACCAAATCGTAATAAAATTATTTATGCAATTCCTGTGAAGGGAAATGTCTATTTACGTGCCCTCGTTTTCTTGGAAGTAGATCATAAATTTATAATTGACTGGATCTGTAGGCATAAAATAACTATATTAGTACATCTATTAAATTTTGTTTTAACCAATGCTGCACTGCAGCTAGAAACTAGATATTAAACAAAATAGGCAAAGCAAGGCGTGAAACGTCATGTTTTCAAGTTTGAGGGTGTCGTATTTACGATGCATTCTACAAAGGAATGTCAATAGCGAGGATAATGGCTTTTTTTTTTCTTCTCCACCTGAGCCTCTGAGAGGCACACAATAATGGCTTTTTTCCAGGCGACTGTCGTGCAGCTGCCCACGTAATGCGTCGTGCCCACGACGCATTATGTGAAGGTCACTTAACTTTCTTACCGACATATTTACAACACAGTTTGCACTACAGTGGCAGTCTCATATAGAAAATTTCATGGGTCGAGAATTTGCGTTGCAAATGTGTAGAAACAAAATCTTATAAATATAACAGTGTCCAAAAAATTTTCTCCGGCATTGTGATACATTCACGCATTTACACACATTTCATAACTCTTAAAGTACGATTCTCGGTTTCCAGCATCCTTTTCCACAAGTCAGAGTCCCTAACCACTACCATTATTCCTTACCTTATTACACATATACATATTCGTCGACACTTCAATATTTCATCATAATAAATATATAGCATGATCAAATTCCTCATATAGCATCAGCTTATTGATCATAAACATACCTCAACAGCATAATACACATCGTCGTCATAAAAAAAATAACATCATAACACCTCAGTCAAATCTCTAAAACGTCGTAGCTTTCTGCAATAATGTCAAAACCTAAAAAAATTCTCTGCTCATTTCAATAGTGTCATCTACCTCAAACGTACTATAAAAATCATGCTCCCTTACCAAATACATCATTCAAAGCTCTCATAGTATCACAATGGTTCCAAAAAAATATGAACAGTTCACAAAGTACAGACAAAATACAATTTCATAAGTGTGAAGTCACCCAACTGTGTAATTGCGTAAACATGTGTCACTGATGTAGTAAAAAAAATGTTTATCTCTCAGTTAAATGATCAGATAGCTGTGTAATTTGTGTGTTAGAGAAATATGGTACCGATGTGTAAAGTTGTATAAACAAATACCATATTAGCTAGGGCTCCTTCAGCTTGCCAAACACATGGTACACAAAGTAAACATGTACCCCACTGAGGATTCATGTTATTGTACCCTCAGGTGTTACAGATTACAGCAATGGAATGAAATGTATCACGGAAAACCTTTGTATCATTGTACTTTAAATATCTTTAAAAATAAATGATTTAAGTACAAAATTAATCACTCAAATACATGTACTGTAGCGCTAAACTGTGCGTCTTGTTGTAAGATAATCTCTGTGGAAGTGTCGTAGTTATCGTCCTCCGAAAGCTAAGTTCTGCAGAAGTCAATGTACTTACCTCATGATAAACAAAAGTGAAATGCTTTGCGTATAGATATCTTAGTTATTACGCTTATTGCCGTGATGAAGAAACTACTGTGCTGTAACGTATTGTTGTACTACGGAAAAGGTTGTCTCATTGTAGCTATACCACAAAAGTTACTACTAAAACATGTTTTACTTTCCAGAAGAATTCAGAAAAACTCTGCAGATATAAAACAGAAACACCGAAAAAGCAACATTGTAAATGGTCGCTCATTAGTAGCGTCATGATAAAATCATGATAAAATCGTCACATAAACTAACCACTGTGTCATCTGGTATCTCACTGAAATTACTTTAAATCCAGAATGTATTTTCAAGTAAACCAAAGTGTTGCATTAAAATCTCATTAGCAATACCAGTATATGTTCTAAGTATGTAAGCCTTATAGTCGTTACGTAATCGTGCAACTAACAAGCAAGAATGTACACACACAATAACACTGTGTCGTCTGTTCACTATATCAATGCACTCGTAAATACTATCTAAATAATTTCTCTTGGTTCTTGACTGGATATTTAACCTCAAACATTGTTGCATGTTAACAGATACTGAGTCTGACAAAGCGTACTAGTAACGTGAAGTGAAAAGTCTTATGGCAAAGACAAAGTTAAAAAGCAAATTATCTCTCAATAAACAGTTTTACATGTGAAATGTGGTGTAATCGTTTACCTTTCCTCGGTATGCAGTAAATCAACTTGAACGCAATTATCATGCGGTATACGTCGATAAAGAATACTGGAATTTTTCTCAAGGTTAGCGACTATGTTATTTTTCTCTGAGCCAGCCAGCGCACGCGGCTGCCTACGGTGCGAGTCATTGTCTGTCTCTTTGTTGGCGAACATCGTTACTGGGATTAGGAGACCAAACTTCTACAAATTCACCTTGTCGAGAAGGCCCTGCCCTGTTTGAAGCTTGCCAGTTCTGATGGAATTCAGGTCTGTCGCTTTGTCGGTAGTTTACATAGTTTCTTGTTTGTCGGTCGTGTGATGGAGAATTTCTCCCGGAATCGTAACTGCATGGTGGACCGTTGCGTCTGAAGTTATTCTGTCTCCCTTGAAAATAATTATTTTCGTTCCCATATTGTCTGATTCTATGGTTATCTCTGTCATATTCATTACAACGGAAATGCGATCTTTCTCTGTAACTATTACTCTGCCAGTGGTTGTCATATGGGTGGTGTCAGTTTTGTTCACGATTTGTGTTGTGAGAATAGCCTTGTCGTGTCCAGTTATTTCTTTCATCGTGGAATTGCGACGGATGTGACCTGTAATTGTTGTGTTCCTGTTTTCGCATTCCGCGATTGTCAGTGTCAATTTAAAATTCTTGTAACAGTCCCTGAAAAGCTTCAATGTCGTCTTTGCAACGTCCTGCCAAAATAATATGTCGTAAATGTTCAGATAATTTGATTAACCAAATGCGGATGAGTTCTGAGGCGCTGTATGGGTTCGACAGGTACTGATTCTTGTGCGACATGTCTTCAAAATATTTCACAAGACTGGAAAATTCGGATTGTTCGAAATGTTTCATCATTATGATGCTATGTTTTACTCGGTCTTGTGTAGTTTGAGACCAATATGCTGAGAGGAAGGCATGGTAAAATTCTCCTTCACTGTGACAATCGTGAATGACCGATCGCATTCTTACAGCTGGTTCATTCTCTAAACAGCCACACATAAATTCTAATCTGTGCTCTAATGACTAGTTGGGAGGAAAACAATGAGAGAATTGATGGAGCCACACTTGTGGATGAATGTCGTTGCCAGATTTCTTAAATGTTTTAAATTTATGTGTAGTAATGAACAGCTTATAGTCAAAATCATCATGTCGGCGAGTCGCATATCGGTCATTGTTACGTCGTTTCGGCGGTTCCATTTCCAAATTCGTTGGACCTTGCCAATTTCTTTCATAATTTCCGAAATGCGCTGTGTTGTTATTTTGTGGTTGTTCCGTATTTCTATGTCCCTCCGCCCGTACTGGAGCGCGAGTGTCCTCTGAAATATGTAATTCTTGTATTACTTGTGCCAACTGATCTTGTACTTCACGGATTTCTCTTTTGTACAGTGTATTGATTTGATTTTGATTTTGTTTGAATTTTCTAATTTGTTCATACTCTTCTGTGTCAGTGAAGGCTACGGGTCTTGTGTCATTCAGATCATCATTTACCTTTGTAGATAAGTTAGTGAGCTGATCCGAAAGTTCGGCTACTTTCTCCGATAGTGAACACATTTCCTCAGTGTGTTTTTCTGAACCAAGTTTCAGAGTGTCCATTTGTGTTGAAATCGAATCTATTGTGTCCTTTAAGTTTTCCTGAGTTTTTGCAAGTTGCGTAACCGAATCGGTAGGTGCAACTGAGTCAATTTTAGCCCACAACGTCTCATGATTTTCATGAACTATGGTTTGCAGTTCTTTTATGGCTGCTTCGTGATTCTGTAATGCATTTTCACGCCGCGAAAAAATAGGTTGAAAATGCTCACAAATTTGTGTTTTTACGCCATTACAGACTTTTTGACCTTTCGATTCAATGTTATGTAACTCAGTAGTTAAATCGTCACGTGTTTGTTCAAGTGTGGTGTCTAACTTCTGAAGATTTTGTTCCATTGTGTCTAACTTTTGAAGATTTTGTTCCATTGCGTCTAACTTTTGAAGCTTTTGCTGTGTTTGTCTCTGATTTTGTTCCATTTGTTGCATTAATTCCAATAATAATGTATTAGTGTCTGGAATCTATTCCTCTATGCTTTTCAGCAGAGAATTTTCACCGCCAACATTCACAAGCAGAAAATGTGTCTTGACTTATTTGAGAAAACGGTGAGGACGCAAAACCTGAATCTACACTATTTGCAAGATTGTGTCTTGTCATTTCGGATTCCTGAGGCGAGCTCTTGCCGACCGATCGATCGATAATGCTTTCCAGTTCACTAATTGTTTCACTGCCTACAGCATTATTTGCAGCCCGCTCCATTTCCCTATGCACAATTACCAAATTACTACTTTGAACGTTAGTTAACTCATTACATGGTGGCGCTAACACACTGCTTTCGTCTTCACTGTTATTTCTCAGTTTACTTTGGAGCCTAGTATTACGTTATTCACACACCATTATTGTCACAATATTTCACCCGACAACACAGAAAAACACAATTTGAAGAGCAAAATAAGAAAACACATTAACATAGCACTGAAAATGATGTCTAGTTAATTGCAAGCGCAGCTGCGAAATACTTGGTGCAAATTTACATACGTGCCACACCTGTTTTACTGTACACCAATGAAAGACTGCAACTACAAAGGAGTTTCTCTCTACAATTAAGCGCTAGCAATAAACAAAATCTACACTAATTACACACACTACAAGGAAAAAATCAGAAGATTCCAGTGAGGTATCCTCGGCTAAGGGTCGATATATGGAACTTCCCCTTAGAAAAAATTATACATGACTGTGTTTAAACTGACACACAATATTTTTTTAGCGCAACGCAATCTGACTTTCAATTATCCCTACAAAAGAATGGCCCTGACCAACATTAACCTATACCTTTCACAAATCACTTACCCCACAAAAAACTTCGTTACTCGAACTACTGCAATACAGCGAGCGCCACTACTGCCAGCTAAATAAAAGATTCAAACTACGGAAGGCACTAACTACTGATAGGCATAGTCAGCAAATGAAAAATTTTAATAGAGAACAAACAATGTATTTAACTTAATAGACATAATATATACAGCAGTTCATGACATCCATTCTTACAAATGTTCTGTTTCTGATGGACACACCTCCAGATTATCCAAAAATCCGCCATCTCACTTCCCCACATCCACCACTGCTGGCGGCTCACCTCCAACTGCGCAACGCTACCCACTGTTAACATCCAGCTGCCCAACACTACAATGGCAGACAACAATGCAAACTAACCACAGACTGCACACAGCACAGCCAGTGATTTTCATACAGAGCGCTACGTGGCGTTACTAATAAGAAAACCTAAACAGCCTACTTACACCGTAGTACATCGAGAGGTTGTAACAATGGAAAATTGTACTGAAATGCAGGAGGGTCTGCAACGAAATGACGCATGGTGCGGGGAATGGCAATTGAATCTCAATGTAGTTAAGTGTAATGTGCTGCGAATACATAGAAAGAAAGATCCTTTATCATTTAGCTACAATTTAGCAGGTCAGCAACTGGAAGCAGTTAATTCCATAAATTATCTGGGAGTAGGCATTATGATTAATTTAAAATGATTGATCATATAAAGTTGATCGTCGGTAAAGCAGATGCCACACTGAGATTCATTGGAAGAATCCTAAGGAAACGCAATCCAAAAACAAAGGAAGTAGGTTACAGTACACTTGTTCGCCCACTGCTTGGATATTGCTCACCAGGGTGGGATCCGTACCAGATAGGGTTGATAGAAGAGATAGAGAAGATCCAACGGAGAGCAGCGGCCTTCGTTACAAGATCATTTAGAAATCGCGAAAGCGTTACGGAGATGATAGATTAACTCCAGTGGAAGACTGCAGGAGACACGCTCAGCAGCTCGGTACGGGCTTTTGTTGAAGTTTCGAGAACATACCTTCACCGATGAGTCAGGCAGTATATTGCTCCCTCCTATGTATATATCGCTAAGAGACCATGAGATAAAATCAGAGAGTTTAGAGTCCACACAGAGGCGAACCGACAACCTTTCTTTGCACGAACAATACGAGACTGGAATAGAAGGGAGAAACGATAGGGGTACAGACACCGTCAGGTTGTTTGCGGAGTATGGATGTAGATGTAGATAAGCCAACCTGATATGCATCCCCATGGTGGCGCTACAGGCGTCACTCTTAGACCACCGGCGCGAACTTTGAATAGAGGTCGTTTTTCAGATGTATGAACATGGCTACAAACTTTCATTTATGTCGCACATCTCCTTCATGGTGTTACGATTTTTGCCGTCAGTTTTAATCAGACGTCTTACGGACGTGAGACAGGGGAGAGAAAGAGATACATGACAGAAACACAAGTAATGAAGATACGGGAGAGGAAAGTGACGTGATTGAGCAATATAAGGCACAAGGAGCGTATCCGGAGAAGATGGGAGCGTTTTCTCTACTGTTTGACAGAGAAAAACCTGGCCGCATACGTTTTTTCTGCGGAAATGCGAGGAGAATTATAGAAGGAAATGCTCTAGCTTCTTCTTAAAAGCGGCAGGCAACTGAATTGGGCACAGTGCGCCGGGTAGCTTATTAAATTGGTTCATAGAGGTAACAGAGGAATTCAAGAATGATTTTAGTTTAGGGGCGAGGGCAGTAAGAATTAAATCCCAACGTTGCAAGGACGCATTTTGTACACGCAGTTCCTCTGTCTTTACCCTTATTTGGTGCATCTGCAAGACCTTTTGGACTGGGATGTGAGTATATTTCCTTCCTGTGCTGAAGTAAAACATCGGCACCGCAGTCCAGTCTCACGTTAAGCACATTCATCTGTCCGGCAGGCATGCGGGTCTTATATGGGATTCACTGCGAATCGAACAATCATTCCGGTATGTTTATGCTGCCTCAGAGAGATGGAATTTTCGGGAACTACCTGGGATGGTGCACCAACAGAGGGAGTATTTTGCATTGTACCAACCGTGCTGCATCGCTCGAAAGGACTTGATTTATTGGGAATGGCCTATTGCGCTTATTTCATCAGATGGAAAAAAAAAACATTTCCTCGAATGCTCTAAATAACAGCAGTCGTCTTAACCAGCACACTGGAGAAGGACTACTACAAGGAGGCAATGCAGTGTGCGCTAAGGGCGAAATGATACCACACACAAGCAATATCAGCTAATATGATCTTTCCGAAGTACTTACAAGAATTTCGAGGAGCAACCAGGCCTTGTTCACTATTTATTTCTCCTGCAACTGCAAAGCAACTATTTCTTCTGCTACAGCTAATGGAGTTACAGCGTGCCCAGTGCAGTGAGGGATGACTGTGAGCTAGGATGGTGCAATCATGTGATGGAGATGTGGCTCCAGAGAAATGCAGCAGAAAATGTAATGAATTCTTTTTCGAAGCACACTGCATAGCGCACCTGGTGAGTGGCCGGCTGGCCACTGAATTCTGGTGGGATGGAGCTCGCCCTGTAATGCTGACGCAGATTCTCCACTGAGCGACAGTGTCTCGTTACATAAAGACCCCAGTACATGAGCCGACCACACCCCACAGCCGAGGAGGTCTCCCCGACCCATTCGTCTTTGTGCGGACGATTTTATAGCAGTCAAGTCTGTGGTATGGGTGCGTCAGTTTGACGACGAACAGTGACCTTCTAGTCCTGACTACTACTTCCGTTAGCGCAGGCAGGTAGGGTCCGCCATACAGTCGCCATTCCCTACCCACCGTTACATACACTAAGTGATTAAAAGTATCCGGACACCTGGCTGAAAATGACTTACAAGTTCGTGACGCCCACCATCGGTAATGCCGGAATCCGGTACAGTGTTGCCCCGCCATTAGCCTTGATGACAGCTTCCACTCTCGCAGACATACTTTCGGTTAGGTGCTGGAAGATGTCTTGGGTAATGGCAGCCCATTTGTCACGGAGTACCGCACTGATGAGAGCTATCAATGTCTGTCGGTGAGGCATGGCACGAAGTCGGCGTTCCAAACGATGGCTAAGGTGTTCTATTGGATTCAAGTCTGGGCTCTGTGCAGGTCAGTCCATTACAAGGATCTTATTGTCGTGTAACCACTCCGTCACAGGCTGCGCACTATGAACATGTACTCGATCGTGTTAAAAAAGATGCAATCGCCATGCCCTAATTGCTCTTCAACAGTGGAAAACAAGAAGGTTCTTAAGACGTCAGTGTAGGTCTGTGCTGTGATAATGTCACGCCAAACAGACCACACCATAACACCACCGCCTCCGAATTTTACTGTCGGCACTACACACGCTGGCAGATAAGGGTTACCGGGAATTCGCCATACCCACACCCTGCCATGAGATGGCCACGTTGTGTACCGTGGATCATCACTCAACACAATGTTTTTCCACTGTTCAATCGTTCAGCGTTTACGCTCCTTACTCCAAGCGTGGGGTCGTTTGGCATTTACCGGCGTGATGGGTGGCTTATGAGCAGCCGCTCGACCATAAAATCCAAGTTTTCTCACCACCCGACTGTCACAGTACCTGCAGTGGATCCTGATGCAGTCTGGAATTCCTGTGTGATGGTCTTGATAGATGCCTGCCTATTACGCTTTAAGACCCTCTTCAACCGCCGGCGGTCTCTGTCAGTCAACAGACGAGGTCGGTCTGTACGCTTTTGTCCTGTACGTGTCCCTTCGCGTTTCCCCTTCACTATCACTGTGGTATAGGGGTAGCGTCTTTGATTCATAATCCAAACGTCTTCGGTCCGGGGTTCGATCCCCGCCACTGCCTAAATTTTGATAAATAATCAGCATTTGCGGCCGAAGACTTCCGGCATAGGAAGTCAGCCTCATTCTGCCAACGGCCTTGTCAAAGAGGGCGGATGAGCGGATAGAGGTTCAGGGCACTCTCTTGTCCTAGGGGTGGGAAATTGCCCTTAAAGGCGGAAGAATCAGCAATGATCAACGACATGAGGATGCAGAAGGCAATGGAAACCACTGCATTAAAGACACGTAACGTGTATCCACAGGACATGTGGCCTGTATATGAAAAAGTGTCATGATGATCTCTCCATTGGCAAAATATTCCGGAATAGCCCCCATTCGGATCTCCGGGAGGGGACTGCCAAGGGGGAGGTTACCATGAGAAAAAGATTGAATAATCAACGAATGGATAACGTTCTACGAGTCGGGGCGTGGAATGTCAGAAGCTTGAACGTGGTAGGGAAACTAGAAAATCTGAAAAGGGAAATGCAAAGGCTCAATTTAGATATAGTAAGGGTCAGTGAAGTGTAGTGGAAGGAAGATAAGGATTTCTGGTCAGATGAGTATCGGGTAATATCAACAGCAGCAGAAAATCGTATAACAGGTGTAGGATTCGTTATGAATAGGAAGGTAGGGCAGAGGGTGTGTTACTGTGAACAGTTCAGTGACCGGGTTGTTCTAATCAGAATCGACAGCAGAGCAACACCGACAACGATAGTTCAGGTATACATGCCGACGTCGCAAGCTGAAGATGAACAGATAGAGAAAGTGTATGAGGATATTGAAAGGGTAATGCAATATGTAAAGGGGGACGAAAATCTAATAGTCATGGGCGACTGGAATGCAGTTGTAGGGGAAGGAGTAGAAGAAAATGTTACAGGAGAATATGGGCTTGGGACAAGGAATGAAAGAGGAGAAAGACTAATTGAGTTCTTTAACATGTTTCAGCTAGTAATAGCGAATACCCTGTTCAAGAATCACGAGAGGAGGAGCTATAATTGGAAAAGGGCGGGAGATACGGGAAGATTTCAATTAGAATACATCACGGTCAGACAGAGATTCCGAAATCAGATACTGGATTGTAAGACGTACCCAGGAGCCGATATAGACTCAGATCACAATAGAGTAGTGATGAAGAGTAGGCTGAAGTTCAAGACATTAGTCAGGAAGAATCAATACGCAAAGAAGTGGGATACGGAAGTACTAAGGAATGACGAGATACGTTTGAAGTTCTCTAACGCTATAGATACAGCAATAAGGAATAGCGCAGTAGGCAGTACAGTTGAAGAGGAATGGACATCTCTAAAAAGGGCCATCACGGAAGTTGGGAAGGAAAACATAGGTACAAAGAAGGTAGCTGCGAAGAAACCATGGGTAAGAGAAGAAATACTTCAGTTGATTGATGAAAGGAGGAAGTACAAACATGTTCAGGGAAAACCAGGAATACAGAAATACAAGTCGCTGAGGAATGAAATAAATAGGAAGTGCAGAGAAGCTAAGACGAAATGGCTGCAGGAAAAATGTGAAGAAATCGAAAAAGATATGATTGTTGGAAGGACAGACTCAGCATACAGGAAAGTCAAAACAACCTTTGGTGACATTAAAAGCAACGGAGGTAACATTAAGAGTGCAACGGGAATTCCACTGTTAAATGCAGAAGAAAGGGCAGATAGGTGGAAAGAATACATTGAAAGCCTCTATGAGGGTGAAGATTTGTCTGATGTGATAGAAGAAGAAACAGGATTCGATTTAGTAGAGATAGGGGATCCAGTATTATAATCGGAATTTAAAAGAGCTTTGGAGGACTTACGGTAAAATATGGCAGAAGGGATACATAACATTCCATCAGAATTTCTAAAATCTTTGGGGGAAGTGGCAACAAAACGACTATTCACGTTGGTGTGTTGAATATATGAGTCTGGCGATATACCATCTGACTTTCGGAAAAGCATAATCCACACAATTCCGAAGACGGCAAGTGCTGACAAGTGCGAGAATTATCGCACAATCAGCTTAACAGCTCATGCATCGAAGCTGCTTACAAGAATAATATACAGAAGAATGAAAAAGAAAATTGAGAATGCGCTAGGTGACGATCAGTTTGGCTTTAGGAAAAGTAAAGGGACGAGAGAGGCAATTCTGACGTTACGGCTAATAATGGAAGCAAGGCTAAAGAAAAATCAAGACACAGTCATAGGATTTGTCGACCTGGAAAAAGCGTTCGACAATATAAAATGGTGCAAGCTGTTCGAGATTCTGAAAAAAGTAGGGGTAAGCTATAGGGAGAGACGGGTCAGATACAATATGTACAACAACCAAGAGGGAATAATAAGAGTGGACAATCAAGAACGAAGTGCTCGTATAAAGAAGGGTGTAAGACAAGGCTGTAGCCTTTCGCCCCTACTCTTCAATCTGTATATCGAGGAAGCAATGATGGAAATAAAAGAAAGGTTCAGGAGTGGAATTAAAGTACAAGGTGAAAGGATATCAATAATACGATTCGCTGATGACATTGCTATCCTGAGTGAAGATGAAGAAGAATTAAATGATCTGGTGAACGGAATGAACAGTCTAATGAGTACACAGTATGGTTTGAGAGTAAATCGGAGAAAGACGAAGGTAATGAGAAGTAGTAGAAATGAGAACAGCGAGAAACTTAACATCAGGATTGATGGTCACGAAGTCAATGAAGTTAAAGAATCCTGCTACCTAGGCAGTAAAATAACCCATGACGGACGGACCAAGGAGAACATCAAAAGCAGACTCGCTATGGCAAAAAAGGCATTTCTGGCCAAGAGAAGTCTACTAATATCAAATACAGGCCTTAATTTGAGGAAGAAATTTCTGAGAATGTACGTCTCGAGTACAGCATTGTATGGTAGTGAACCATAGACTGTGGTAAAACAGGAACAGAAGAGCATCGAAACATTTGAGATGTGGTGCTATAGACGAATGTAGAAAATCAGGTGGACTGATAAGGTAGGGAATGAGGAGGTTCTACGCAGAATTGGAGAGGAAAGGAATATGTGGAAAACACTGATAAGGAGAAGGGACAGGGTGATAGGACATCTGCTAAGACATGAAGGAATGACTTCCATGGTACTAGAGGGAGCTGTAGAGGGCAAAAACTGTAGAGGAAGACAGAGATTGGAATACGTCAAGCAAACAATTGAGGACTTAGTTTGCAAGTGCTACTCTGAGATGAAGAGGTTAGCACAGGAAAGGAATTCGTGGCGGGCCGCATCAAACCATCAGAAACATTGGACCTAGGGATGTTTATGGGTGTGGAAATCTCTCGTACAGCCGTATGACACAAGTGAAACCCAATCACCTGACCACGTTCGAAGTCCGTGAGTTCTACGGAGTGCCCCATTCTGTTCTAATGACTACTGATGCTGAAATGGAGTATCTCGCAGTAGGTGGCAGCGCAATGCATCTAACATGAAAAACGTATTTTTTTGGGGTGTCCGGATATTTTTGATCACATAGTGTAGATCGGCATGTGGGTAGGCGAGAAAGTCGGTGCACTGATTGGGCTATGGGTCAGGTGGTGAATGGGCAGCTTAAGCTGCCAGTATAGTCCCTTCGCCAGCAGTGTATCTACTCGATGGTGGCGTCTTTACTGCCGCCCCGAGCAAGGTATTCCCACTTCGGTGAAATGGCAGTCTCGCAACGACGAACGATGCCTGGTGAGAATGGAGAGCGACCAACTGCCCTCTGGGTAGGAAACGGTCATGCTGCTGGAATCGACCTGAGATGGCCAGCTGTGCCTAGACACTAAGTTGGAGCAGACCTAACGTGTAGATCTGTTGACCAGCCATGGCCTCATACAGACTTCTGCTGTCAGGTTCTTGTGGAGTCCACTGTCACAGCCCAGTCGTCATGGTACTGCTACAAGACTGAGAATAATTTCATTGTAAAACGTCCAGAACTTAACACTGAGATGGCAAAAGTCATAGCACACCTACAAAATGTCGTGTCGGAGCTCGTTCGCCCACTTTAGTGTTGTAACTCGACATGTCATTGACTCAAGTCGTCGGAAGCACCCTGCATAAATACTGATGCATGCTGCCACAGCATCTGTCCAAAATTCCGTAACTGCGGAAGTTTTGGTTCAAACGGTTCAAATGGCTCTAAGCGCTATGGGACTTAACGTCTGAGGTCATCAGTCCCCTATAACTTAGAACTACTTAAACCTAACTAACCTAAGGACATCACACACATCCATGCCCGAGGCAGAATTCGAACCTGCGACCGTAGCGGTCGCGTGGTTCCAGACTGAAGCGCCTAGAACCGCTCGGCCACCCTGGCCGGCGCGGAAGTATTGCTGGTGCAGGAAGTTGAGCACGAAGTTGAATGACTCATAGGTGTGAGATGCGATTCATATCAGGCAATCTGGGTGTCCAAATCATTCACTCGAATTGTCCTGATTGTTCTCCGAAGTATTCGTGTACAGCTATGGACAAGAAATCCTTACAATTGTCTTGTAATTGCACATATATACTGGAGAACGTCTTTTACCTTTAATAACAAAAAGTTGTCAGTATACACCAAAAGAAATGATATTTTGCAAAAAGATGTCTCATATTTACGCAACAACTCGAAGTTTTGTTCCCTACATTTCCAGGTAAATCACTGAATGTGGAATGCAGGAAACCTGCATGACATCTAAAACGTACATCATTTATGTGCCACACCTGTAACTCAGGGAGACACCGCACAGACATCACAATAAAATGTCAAAAAGCGATTATAATGTTTAGCAGTGGGGAAGAAAACAGTTCCACAATTGTTGCTACATCTGAACCACGGCAAGCATCTTCAACATATTCTTTTTTGAAGTCAAAGTAATTACATTTACAAAAAATTTCGTTTATCAGAAAATCGAGTGACGTGTAAGCACCGTGCTGAATAAAAAAAATTAATTTGTCAAGGAAAGAGCGCATCACAATAAAAAGAGACAGTAACAGAAATATATGCTTTTCTTACATGAAGTATGTATTTAAACTCTATCGTTATCTGCGAAGCAAGCTGCAGTTATGAGCAAATGGGAAAGTTTATCTTCCTGTATAAATTTACCTTATGTCACTGAACCAACGAAATTCGCCTGTTTTTACATTCATTTCATAACACTTAATGGCCCTTGATAATTTCGTAATGAATGGAACGTATAAACATAATAATTACTTCGTTAATTACGTAGAAAAATAAAACTTATTTTCCTTATGACACGTGACCCTGTCTGCTTTATCACCGCTTGGAGCACTAATGTCGCTTCAGCTATCAAACGGTAACAGCTTTCACACCAGAGAGTGTTGTGGCAGTACGTATTAGACTGTGGTTCTACTTTATTCATTCCATTGTTGGCAAACTGCACCTTGTAGCGCCAGACCTGAACACGATCTGAAAGTTCAGATCGAATCCCGTAGTCGTTAATAAAAGAAATTATGACACTGTATCTCCAATGATTGTGACAACTGATTTTCAGTTCCTAAGACATGGTGTCAACTATGAAGTGGGTTTGGATGTAGATATAGAGGGTTTATAGTTATCGTTAGGGGCGGGTCGGGCAGAAACAAGAATAAAGGACAACGTTTCACCTCATTCAGGCTAGGTTATGCGACGTAGCTTGCTTGCTACTTTGGAGACACCATCTTGGACTTCATCGTCTTTAGTTGTTACTGTATTATAACTTGAGCGTTATGACAGGCAATGGTTCACTGAAGATTTATCACAACCGTCACTCTCGCCGATTTGTTACAATTAAGTATCACTTAAGGTCACATCAGCGATAAAAAGTCTGAAGGAAATCTTAATACTAAGGAGAAACGTGTATATGAACTAGGTGATAATGTGGTTAGAGACATGTGGTTGTTGTGTAAGTTCGCACTGGGCATGATACAATTCCTTTTTCTTTTTTTCTGTCATTTTAGCGTTTGTAACAGATTTTTGTTCTCTGTTATTGATGTAATAGGAGTATATCTTGCAATATTCGAAGCTGTTTATGTAAAGAGTGTTCTCTCTTAGGAACGTCTTTCTTTGCATTCGGGACTTAAAGTCTGACTGAAGAGCGGAAGATGAAACTCCTGCATGTGAAAAGAGCAGCAGTGATGTTTGTGTCTTAGCTTTTTACAAATACTTTGCTATTTATTCCAAATTTATCTCTATTTTCGAGGGTATAGATAGGCAGGAACCCAACAAAACAGCTTTAATTGCCGGTGTATAAAGAGCAGAAATCGTATTTCAAGCGTTGCTTCTCAGAAATACACTCCTGGAAATGGAAAAAAGAACACATTGACACCGGTGTGTCAGACCCACCATACTTGCTCCGGACACTGCGAGAGGGCTGTACAAGCAATGATCACACGCACGGCACAGCGGACACACCAGGAACCGCGGTGTTGGCTGTCGAATGGCGCTAGCTGCTCAGCATTTGTGCACCGCCGCCGTCAGTGTCAGCCAGTTTGCCGTGGCATACGGAGCTCCATCGCAGTCTTTAACACTGGTAGCATGCCGCGACAGCGTGGACGTGAACCGTATGTGCAGTTGACGGACTTTGAGCGAGGGCGTATAGTGGGCATGCGGAAGGCCGGGTGGACGTACCGCCGAATTGCTCAACACGTGGGGCGTGAGGTCTCCACAGTACATCGATGTTGTCGCCAGTGGTCGGCGGAAGGTGCACGTGCCCGTCGACCTGGGACCGGACCGCAGCGACGCACGGATGCACGCCAAGACCGTAGAATCCTACGCAGTGCCGTAGGGGACCGCACCGCCACTTCCCAGCAAATTAGGGACACTGTTGCTCCTGGGGTATCGGCGAGGACCATTCGCAACCGTCTCCATGAAGCTGGGCTACGGTCCCGCACACCGTTAGGCCGTCTTCCGCTCACGCCCCAACATCGTGCAGCCCGCCTCCAGTGGTGTCGCGACAGGCGTGAATGGAGGGACGAATGGAGACGTGTCGTCTTCAGCGATGAGAGTCGCTTCTGCCCTGGTGCCAACGATGGTCGTATGCGTGTTTGGCGCCGTGCAGGTGAGCGCCACAATCAGGACTGCATACGACCGAGGCACACAGGGCCAACACCCGGCATCATGGTGTGGGGAGCGATCTCCTACACTGGCCGTACACCACTGGTGATCGTCGAGGGGACACTGAATAGTGCACGGTACATCGAAACCGTCATCGAACCCACCATTCCTAGACCGGCAAGGGAACTTGCTGTTCCAACAGGACAATGCACGTCCGCATGTATTCCGTGCCACCCGACGTGCTCTAGAAGGTGTAAGTCAACTACCCTGGCCAGCAAGATCTCCGGATCTGTCCCCCATTGAGCATGTTTGGGACTGGATGAAGCGTCGTCTCACGCGGTCTGCACGTCCAGCACGAACGCTGGTCCAACTGAGGCGCCAGGTGGAAATGGCATGGCAAGCCGTTCCACAGGACTACATCCAGCATCTCTACAATCGTCTCCATGGGAGAATAGCAGCCTGCATTGCTGCGAAAGGTGGATATACACTGTACTAGTGCCGACATTGTGCATGCTCTGTTGCCTGTGTCTATGTGCCTGTGGTTCTGTCAGTGTGATCATGTGATGTATCTGACCCCAGGAATGTGTCAATAAAGTTTCCCCTTCCTGTGACAATGAATTCACGGTGTTCTTATTTCAATTTCCAGGAGTGTAGTTTGTTGTTTATTCCGAATACGTCCCGATGTCGGAGTTTGGGTGGCTTGTCGAAAACATTTAACTGCTATCGAATCGCTAGCAAAATTTTCGTAAATTCAGGGTTTAAGATAAAGTTGGTACCACACACGAGTGATAATGAACTTTGTGCAAAATAGAGAGTGGACACTGATGTTGTGATGTGCGATTCTGATTTGTACCATAATTTTACATACTTCAATTTTTCTGGTGTCATCAGTCTTCTGACTGGTTTGATCCGTTCCGCCACAAATTCCTCTTCTGTGCCAACCTCTTCAGCCCAGAGTACCACTTGCAGCCTACTTCCTCAATTATTTGCTGAATTTATTTCAATTTCTTTCTTCCTGTACAGTTTTTCCTCTACAGCTCCCTCTGATGTCTTAACAGATATCCTATCATCCTGTCCCTTCTCCTTGTCAGTGTTTTCCACATATTACTTTCCTCTCCGATTCCGCGCAGAACCTTCTCATTCCTCACCTTGTTAGTCGACCTAATTTTCAACATTCGTCTATAACACCACATCTCAAATGCTTCAATTCTCCTCTGTTCCGGTTTTCCCACAGTCCATGTTTCACTACCATACAACGCTGTTCTCAGCAGTTCCTTCCTCAAATTAAGGCCTATGTTTGATACTAGTTGACTTCTCTTGGCCAGGATGCCCTTTCTTCCAGTGCTAGTCTGCTTTTGATATCCTCCTTGCTCCGTCCAGCACGGCACTGGTTATTTTGCTTTCCAGATAGCAGATTTCCTTATCTTCATTTACTTTGTGACAAACAATCCTCATGTTATGTTTCTCGCTATTCTCGTTTATGCTATTTCTGTACTTTCGTCTTCCTTCGATTTACCGCCAGTCTATATTCTGTAATCTTTAGACTGTTCATGCCATTCAGTAGATGATGTAATTCTTCTTCAGTTTCACTCAGGATAGCAATGTCATCAGCGAATCGTATGATTGATATCGTTTCGCCTTGAATGTTAATGTCACTCCTGAAACTTTCTTTTAATTCCATCATTGCTTCTTTGATGTACTGACTGAGCAGCAGGAGAGAAAGACTACATTCCCGGGTTACACACTTTTTAGTCCGAGCACTTCGTTCTTGATCGTCCACTCTTATTATTCCCTCTTGGGTCTTGTACATATTGTATACTACCCGTTTCTCTCCCTATAGCTAACATCTATTTTTCTCAGAATTTCTAACATCTTACACCATTTTACATTGCCGAACGCTTTTCCCGGTCGACAAATTCTCTGATCGTGTCTTGATTTTTCTTTAGTCTTGCTTAAGTTTTACGCCTCGGTAAACCATCATTTAAAGACGACATATACACTTAAAAGTAGCAAGCAACACTATTCGCCTAGACAAGTATACAATATTTTAACCGCTACAAATTACCGAAAAGTTTTTTCGGTGGAACTTTACAATACGGTAACGCTCTAGAAACTGAACCAGCAAAACGGACACCCTCGTATTGAAAAACGGCGAAAGTTTTATTTCTCTCCTCTCTTTCACAAAAATAACTGCTGTGGTTAACTGACAAAACACACTATTCCAATGAATCATTTGATGTCAAATTGTTGCCGCAGTGATTCACAAGTACACATCCAGCTTTCAACTGCCACGGCGCTCTCAGTAAACCAAAGATGGTAATCACATCAAATAATTCGCAGTTACGAATAAGGACTATCATCAGCTGTAGAATGGAATGAAGACGGTGAAAATTTGTGTCGAACTGGGATTCTAACCCGGATTTCCTGCTTCTCGTGAGTGGTCACCTTACCATTCTTTTATTATAATAATGACTTGGTACTATCATGAAGCTTCAGTAGGCCATACTCTGATTATCATGTAATATAAGCTGCAAATGGGAGAACAAATTAATTGTGATAACAAAAAAAAATAATAAAAGAAGAAAGGAAAAGAAAACTGAGAACACTGCCGAAAAACCATCACCAAGCTCTCACGATATGTATCAATTATTTTTTATATTTCTCATATGTTTTTTATTATACAAATTTGGCCGTTAAAGACCGTGAAAACAGTTATTTCTTGCGCTTCTGGGAAGTCTTCTTTCTCTCAGTCCGCACTTCTTTCATTCTTGCCCTGAAGGCGGCTTTTCTCTCTTCAGACCATTTAGTTCCACAAGTCTTCTTAATTTTCACACCGAAACCCGTGAATGAATTCAGTTTTTTTCTAAAAAGGTTTCTGTTAAATATTGTTTCCTGATCTATGTCCATTTCTTTTAGATCTCTTTCTGTGTTGATAAATCATAAATTTTTATTTTTTAGATTTGCGATGTACGAAAATATTTGTTTTGTAAGCCTATTCGGGTTCATCCTCATGATGTGAGCATAAAAGGAGCATCTTTTTCTAATTTCGTCTGTAATTTTGCTGCACTTCGTATACACTTCTTTGTTGCTTTTTAGTCTGTATACAGGCTTGCCTTGATCATCTGTTATTTTCCTGTGTCCAAGAATTGTCCTCACAATTCTTCTTTCACGATTTTCTATCTGTTCTGCGTATGTAAAATTTGCCAGTGTTTCTGATGCATATAGTATCTGCGGTCTAATGACAGTCTGGTAGTGTCTGAGTTTAATTTTTTTGGATATACATTTTTTTGAATACATTTGTCTGCAGTAGTGAGTTGCTGTCTCTAGTTTTTGTATTCTAGCCCTGCAGGCTGGATGACCTTTTGCCACAGGCTGAATTAGTTCACCAAGATATTTAAAATGTTTAGATACCTGTATTTTCCCGTATTTCGTAGTTATTTTCTTTGGTGGATTTTTGAAATTTGTAATGATTTCTGTCTTTTCAAAGGAAATTTGCAAACCTGCTTTTTCAGCAGTTTCTTTAAGTAATTCTATTTGTTTTATTGTGTCTTTTTGTGTGTAAGCTAAACAGGCGAGATCGTCAGCGAAGGCAAAACAGTTGGTTTCAATGGCTTGGTAGCACTTCCCTCCAATTTGGACTTTCTCAACTCCATGTTTTTGCGTGAGTTTTCTCCATTCTGCTATGACTTTATCCAGAACACAGTTGAAGAGTACCGGGGACAGCGCATCTCCTTGTCTGACGCCGGTTTTCACCTCGAAATGCCGTGAAATTTCTCCTTGGAATTTTACTTTTGATGTTGTATTTGTTAATGTTTCTTTGATTATGGTGATTGTTGTTTCATCTATTTCATATTCTCGAAGTGTTTTGATGAGTGTGTCCCTATCGATTGAGTGATAAGCTTTTTTGAAATCAATGAATGTTATGAAATATTTCTTGCTCCTTGTAGGTAAATAGTTCATTGTTGTTTTGAGGTTAAAAATTTGTTCGGCGCAGGATCTTCCTGGTCTGAAGCCAGCTTGATATTCTCCAAGTTTTCCCTCTATAATTGGTGATACACGATTGAGCAGGGCTTTTGATAGAATTTTGTATGGGATTGGGAGAAGCGATATTCCACGATAGTTGTTACCATCCCTTTTGTCACCTTTTTTAAACAAAGGGAGAATTAGGGCAGTTTTCCAGTGACTTGGGATTTTCTTGGTGTCCCATACTTGTTCAAGTTCTTTATGTAGTGCTTCTACTGATGTTTCTCCCCCAAGCTTGAGCATTTCTGCTGTAATTGTGTCTTCTCCACATGCTTTCCTGTTTTTGAGATTTTTGATTATGTTAGTGATTTCCTCTCGTGTTGGAGGTGTTGAATGTGTTGGTAATGTTTCTGGTTGCGTAAAACTGAGAGTCTGGATGGGTGTTTGGCAGTTTAGGAGTGTCTCAAAATATTCAGCCAGGATATCACAGTTTTCAGTATTGTTGGTGGCGAGAGTCTTATTATTTCTCATAAGGTTTAGGCAAGGGGACTGGTATCCTCGGAGTTTCTGGTTGAATGTTTTGTACCAAGCTGCCGTGTTGCATTTCTTGAAATTCTCTTCGATTGAGTCCAGTTGTTGTTTTTCATATTGTCTCTTGGTGTTGCGAATAGTTTTCGAGGCATTCTTTCTGGCTTGCTTAAATTCATCAAAGTTGTTTTCAGTTTTATGTGAGTTCCACTTTTTCCAGGCTTTAAGTCTTTCATGCAGAACTTCATTACAGTTGCTGTCCCACCACGGGTGTCTCGGTTTGCTCTTTTTTGGAAAGGTTGTTTCTGTTGCCTCAATCAAGTTGTTCTGAAATTCTTGGAGGTTTTGTGAAGGGGAGAATGTCTTTAGTTTTTTCTGAAGATCCTTGAGGTTAGAGTTGGACTTAAGGTTGTAATTTCTCAGGGTTGTAAGATCAAAATTTATTTTATTTCTGTTTTTATATTCACCGTTTCTGCTAATCTGTTTGTTTTGTGGGATCAGTTTAGTTTTTATTTTCGTGAGATCGGAATCGAGGTTTAGAGATTTTCGGACACGTGTGTTCAATATTTCTTTTTCACATTTGGAGGAGATGGCAACGTGATCTATTTGAAATTCTCCGATACTCTTTATCGGAGATACCCAGGTTTTTTGTTTTCTGGGGAGATGTTTAAAACGTGTTGACATTTGCTTGAGTTTAAACTGCTTACAGAGCATAATTAACCTTTCTCCATTTTTGTTGGTTCGTTTGTGTGCGGGAAAGTTGCCGACAATATCGCGGAATTTCTTTTCTTTTCCAATCTGAGCGTTAAAATCTCCTAGAAGAATTTTTGCATTGTTTTCTGGGATTTCTGATATATGATCCTTAAGATTTTCCCAGAATTCATCTGTTTCTTCCCTATTTTTAGCATTATTTTTGTCATTTGTGGGAGCGTGAACATTGATTAATGTGTATTTTTTATTTTCACATCGAAAAGTGAGGAAAGATGTTCTCGATGATGTTGACGAAAAATGTTCGACAGAGTTCAGAATTTTTGTGTTTACAGCAAAAGATGTGCCAAGCTGAGGGCATTTCTTCCTTTAAATATTCTGAATTTGTTTGATTCAAATGTGTTTTCATCAGTGAAGCGAGTTTCTTGTATGTCTTCCGTGTGTAACTGGTCTGTAAGGTGCTTAAGTTTTCCCACTTTGAGAAGGGAGTTTATGTTGAGAGTTGCTATGTTGAAGATTTTTCTGGGTTTAATGTTGTTGGATTTGCATGGTGTTGCAGACTCCCCCGAATCCTTGGGTCTGCTTGCGTCGTTGCCGACGGTGGATTGGCCACCTGGGGTAGTTTCGTTATTGAAAGACATTTCCATCATGCGTTAAGATTGTAACTGTTGAAATTCTTCAAAGTTGGGGAGATTACCTGCGTAACCTACCAGGAATACGACTAACGTTGTTAGCGTTAGAAGGTTTCTTGAAACAGCCGCCTCTAACATGAGGAACAGACGCTGCCCACAAGCCGCCCAATCTGGGTACAGACGCTTGCAGTTATAGATTTTTGGTTCCTCCGCTCTCTCAGCCGTTGGGAGTTAAAAATTCCTCATCCGTCTATGAGACCGTTGACCGGTTTTCAACCGTAACCCTAGGCAGGGGCCCTCACAGGGTGCTACCATCCGGAGCCAGATGGACCCAGGTTTTTTTACGAGGTTGTTACTCCTCCCCCTCCTCCTCCCTCATCACTTGTGAGATGAGGATCCGGGCTTGGGACCGGCAACGGCGGAGTTTCTTATATTTATTTATTTTTCTTAATTTTAATTTATTTTGTATTATATAGAATCTAAAAGCAGAAAGGCAACGAATCAGATCATATTCTAAATAGCAAACTAAGAAAAATTTTAATATAATTTCAAGGATTGTATACGCTCATGTGTATATGTACGTTTTCTATACACATTTTACAATAGAACTGAAGCGATACTGGGTCAAACACTAAAGATATTGAGAAGGGAAACTAGGAGAGAACAAACCGAAGCAAATCAGATGGTAAACATACATTACAAGGGAAACACCTACCATGAGAAAAATGAAATAAACCGACATCTAGCCGACGGAAAACGAAATTCAGTATGTTGGAGAAGAAGTCTTGATATCGAGGCATTCTTGTGCATGTCATGTAGTCCGTGATCATGTACTGCATGATGTTTATGTGATCTTCCCCCTCGCCTTCTACGACATAATGAACGAAGTGTACCAGTAACCATTTAACAGTATGGGTTTTTGACCGTAGGAAGAAGGAAGAATCTGGTCCCAACATTATGTCAGTAGTGTAGAACTTATCAGAAGATCGAGTAAGGAAGGCCGGTCGTCTCCTAATCAAGGACCAAGATGCCATATGACCTCCTCAAGTAAAGCGATGTCGTATCGTATCCGCAGACGTACAACGAATACATATATCCGTGTCGCTAAGCCCAATAGGGAAAAGTCGCTCGTTCGTTCGAACCAACTTATTTACTACCTTATACCAAGAGGACGCTACGCGCATCGGCAATATCGGAAGACAGATATTGCACCAAAGTATCGCC
The DNA here is from genome assembly GCF_023864345.2 of Schistocerca serialis cubense. Taxonomy (NCBI): domain Eukaryota; kingdom Metazoa; phylum Arthropoda; class Insecta; order Orthoptera; family Acrididae; genus Schistocerca; species Schistocerca serialis. Next base: position 91,158,311 of record NC_064646.1, on the reverse strand, counting down.
CAGTTTGTTTGCGGCAGTCCTCTTTCAACGAGGTTCTGGCAAGGGACTGCTTTCCAACAAGTCTGTAGGAATATTATGGTTAGGACGGGTCTCCATAAAATGTCAGCCCCTAAATAGCTCACCGCGAGATAGAAGTCACGAACTTGTTTTAACTTGTAATCTATGCGACCAACATCAATAGTGGGTTCCAGACTATCAGGACGGACACAGAGAAATAAAGGAGATGTGAATGTGCGAGTTTCTTGAGTTATCATCAAAACAGTACGTCGCACATATATCATCTGCGTCTTCCTTCGTATGTCAGCCAGGCCCAACCCTCAAAAGGAACGAGGCTTTGTAACTGTCTCATAACGTAAGCGAAAGATATGTCTTTTCCATAAGAAACGACCAGACAGTTGCTGCACTTCATTCGCCATCATCGAGGGAAGTGGGTAAACTTGTGCCACGTAATAAGCTTTGCATAAGACATATGCATTCAGTACTCGGACTTTCTGGAGAAGAGTAAGAGAACGCCTTTCATGTTCTAGTATCCCCCCCTGAATTTTTTCCGTAACAGACTTCCAGTTGAGCGTCGGTGTTTTGAGTGGACAAAGATCAGTGATGATACCGAGAGACGTATGCCGATCCACCACAGTAGCCCATGGAACAACTGCGTCATCAAAACCTCGAAAAGTAAGAAGCTTGCACTTACCTTCATTAAGTTTTGCACCTGAACTCCGACAATAAGCATCGACTACAGCCTTCAGTCGAGGTATCTCCGCAGGATTGCAGAGTAGAACCATCACGTCATCCGCGTATCCACGAACAGCTGTAGTCCCTCCGGAAAGCGTCCAACCTTTCAGCATCCGAAGTAGGGGCTCCAGAGACAACACAAACAAAGTCATTGACAGCGGGCCACTTTGAAGCACTCCTCGACGGATATTTACTGGGGCGTCAGTTGGCCATTGATAACCACCGAAGCTGAAATACCCGTAAACAGATTTGAGAGCACTCGCAGCTACCGAAATCATGACAAGGCACTCGACTGTAGGAGTAAGAATGATACGACCAGGTACGCAGCTTTGATGATTGACAACAATCATCTCCATCAGAACCGACATCCTACTATTAACTGCAATCGCCACAGTCTTGTAATCAGAGTTTAACAAAGTAATTGGGCGAAAGCTATCAAGGGGAGACGGTCCTGGGCGTTTCTGGATTAAAGCAATTTTTCCCACTTTGAATGTGGTCGGCACCACTCTACCCTGTAACACTTCATTCAAAAGGGACGTAAAGATAGCACCCAAAAGCGGCCAAAAGACCACGTAAAATTCATTGACGAGTCCATGCAGACACGGAGATTTTCAAGAAGGCGATCCCACAACAAGTTTGTAGACTTGTTCAGGCTTAAATGCAGCTAAGAGCGTTTCATTATGTTCAGTTGTAAGTGTCGTATCCAAGATGCTGACTGATGGATCGTAAGGAGTTGAGCTGGACTCATCGATGTCGTAGATGTCGACATAGTATCAGCTTGCTCCAATACGATACGTCCATTATTTATCGTGAGAGAATGAATAAAAGCACGTCGGCGACGGGTCTCATGCCGAAGCAAGTTCTAACATTCTGCGTGGTGTCTGTTTGTTCTATATCGTGTCTCCCTGCCGCTTTCGCGTAACGACGCTCTGAGCGTGTGTTTTAGGGAACTGAATAGTTTGAACCTGGGACCTGTTGCTGGTAAGGAGACGCCAGACCACACATGACATGTAGAGTTCAGAAGAGTTCAGTGAGACTAGCGATGATATACACAAATACTTAATGATTTCAGCGTCAGCTCCACTGCACTCCCTGTAAAAGAATCTTAATACTAACTAAATTTAGTGGAAGGGGTTCAAGGCTTTCCTATTTTTAGTTAGCTGGTAAAATAACGTCGAAAAAGCAGTTAACTTTACCATTGGAAATTTTATTCTACTCACAAAACATTCTTTATAAATTGCACTATTGATAAAAGGAAATGTTTTAATACAGGATGGTAAAAACCAACTGCGTTCAACAGAAATGTGAACGAATATTTCCTGAATGGGTTTCCAAGTTCTACAATGGATCGAAGGATGACCTATGCCATATCAAATCTATAATCTAGGTTTAAATTAAGTTTCACAAAAGAGAAAACTATCAAAATGGTCTACAGTGACCCTAATTTATCTTTAATTACTTATCTAACTTGTCGTAAATTACAGTGGCTGATGTGGTTTCTCAAAAACTATATAACAGAAAAATCATCGCGTTTCAGATTTTTACTTCAAGTGGCAAATGTGAACACCATGAGCTTTAATTGACGATCGACACTAGTATTACGCAAAAAGGGGGCGTAACAGATTAGACTTCTGCAGTTCTGAGTGAAGTTTTATGGGCTGCTATGCGGCGTCGCGTGCATTCATTACCTTGTCGGTGTTCGTCAGGGGGCGGGGGCAGCACAGCTCCGCTCACCTCGCCGTCTCGGAAGCAACTCTCTCGTAACTTCTCCTTACTACAATTCACCAAAGTTGGTTTAAAAAAAAATATCTGGTTGTGTTTTCATCTGACCAATCAGGGTCTCAATGTTAACCTTAAGCTCCACCCACAAAAATTCTGTCTATCCAATGAGAAACTTTATACTTTTCATGGTGGGGCAATGTTTTTAAAGTTTGCAACGTAACAGAGACGCGAAAAAGTCTCACGCTAAAACTATCAGCTGGTGTGGTCCTTTTTAGTGTTATCGTAAGATCTATACTGTTCTTCTGGAGGGCTCTAGCTTTTAACATGTGCTGGGGGGTGGTCCTGACGTAACAGATACACGAAAAAATCTCACACTAAGGCTCTAGCTTTTAACATGGGCTGGGGGGTGGTCCTAACGGTTAGCTGGTGACGTGGGTGTCCGTCCCTTATCGTAGGGCCTTCTAACATAACACGGTTCTGCTCTCGGCTTCTGATCTCGTTTCCCCCTCGGAACTGCGTCTGTCTTACGGTGGGAAGGTATGACATGCATTTAAGCACTCTTGTGTTAGTCTGTGGTATTCCATTTGCTCACTCGTTACTCGTATTACTTTTGTTAATTTAATGTCACGATTTATTCGGAGCTATGTGACATACTACGGGATTTGCTTATCCTGCCAGGGTTTTCATGGAAGGTGTTGGATTTGCCTGACACCTTACAAAGTGATATGAGGAAGTAAGTTCTTTTGTCACCAATGATCGTGGGTGGGATCGCATTGTCAACCCATCCATTTATATTCTTTTCAAGGTCAACAATTTTGCCCTTACAGCCTAACATTCGGTATTCGCAGAGCGGCGTGATCGGCAGCATCATAAAGTCCACGCAGGATGGAATAGTAATATTAGTAAGTTCTTCGAAAGTCTCGCGCTTTGGCAGCACAGAAAAGTATCAAACTTTGCCTGAGCCTCGGTTTTGCCAGCTGTGTTCACCAGTCAAGGATGGAAGAGTACTTCCCGGTGGACCGTAGCGTACGCTCGCATACGGTTCATCATATCATCGAGAAAGGAGTCAGCTAGGTGCTCAATGTTTAACATGCATGGAGTGCGAAACAATTTGCCTGGTTGCCGTTCCAGATTGAGCTTTGTAGTCAGAGCACAGTGATTCGTAAAGGAAGCTGGGATGACTTCAACATTAAGAAAGCAATCGCGCAGGCAGTCTGATAAATAAAATCAATCTAACTACCTACTAGAAGTCGCAGTAAAGTGAGTAAATTTTACTAACGTCGGGTATTTACATACTCAGACGTCTCGCAGACGTAAAGAGTGGACCAGTTCATGTAATTCGCGACAGAAATTAGAAGCTGGAGATTAATCTGCAGGACGCAACACACAGTTAAGATTCCATATAACAGAATACCCGGACTCTTACGCAACAAGTAAATAATCTCCTCTTTATAAACACGCGGACGAACCACTACGCGACCAGTGCCAGAGCATGTAAAAAGAACCAAGGTAAGATTAAAAAGTTGACAACCTATTCCCCTGCCAGAATCCAACATTTCCACCTCAGCAATAGGAACGCTTTCGCGAAAGGATAAGGCGGTCCCCGTAGAATATTCGGCTGCTACATTAAAGATCACACGAAAACCAGGTAAGCAGAAATGCCTAATTAGCACCTCCCGTCCACACATAAATCATAAATGAACTGACGCAATTCTGATCTACCACGATTAATGTTTAAGGAAAGGAACATGTGGGATTGGGTCATTGATCACAGCTATACAGGGATGTACGGAATGTCCGAGTAGAATGAGGTAGACAATTGAGATTCAAGGTCCAATTCGGAATCCACAGAGGAATCAGACATCGGGGGACCAGAACCCTCGTCATCTAAACCTTTTTTCTTAGAGTTCCTACGCGCCAGAGCACGGCCATGTTGTATACACTGTATCTGTCGGCTACGTGGGATGGCGGCCTCTGCAGACGCAGGTGTGGGAGGGATCATAGGCACAGCTCCTGGCCCTCAGAAATAGGGTCACATAAAGCAGTTCCCGTTACTAAGGCGGAAGCATTCTGGGGAACTGCCAATGCAACATGTGATACTTGGTCGCTAATTTGATTCTCATCGGGATCTGCTGTAGTCGGCAAATGCAGGAAACAGTCGGGGGCTGAAGATGAAGGAGCAGGAGGACATTGCTTCGTCTCAGGCTGTAATGGATTACAGAAAGATGAAGGGCGGGGAAGGGGGGGGGGAGAAGGAAGCGACTCCGCTCCCTCTCCACACTCAGGCAGCTCAGCAGGGGCCACTTAGCGAGCAGGAGGGATGCTGGAGATAACTTCTTCGCCACTCAGAGTACCACGGACGGGAGGTATCGTAGCATCGAGGGGAACAGGGGGCACAATCGATGCGGAGAAGGTTGGCGCAGAAGGCATAGCCAAACCCTCACCATAACCATCCTGAGTGCGACGTCGCTTGTTTGTCGCCGTTCTATCCCGTCGCAGAGGTAAAGGCGGAAATTCATTGCCACGATTATGAGAAGTGACTTTTGTTCATTATGATCCGAAGCAGAAATAGGTCGGACGGCTGGAGTGAAAGGAACAAGATCAGCAATCGTCAATTTGCGACGCTGCACTAATGACGGCCTTAATACAAAAACCCTCCGCGGACAATTAGACCGAACGTGTCCACTTTCGCCGGCCGCGGTGGTCTCGCGGTTCTAGGCGCTCAGTCCGGAACCGCGCGACTGCTACGGTCGCAGGTTCGAATCCTGCCTCGGGCATGGATGTTTGTGATGTCCTTAGGTTAGTTAGGTTTAAGTAGTTCTAAGTTCTAGGGGACTGATGACCACAGATGTTAAGTCCCATAGTGCCATTTGAACCATTTTCGTGTCCACTTTCATTACATAGGAAGCAGGTTCCCTCTTGACCAGTATACGTGGCAAGGACGCGGTAACCACACACTTGTAAATGTGATGGAATGTTTCCTTTGAAATGCATTTCCACGCAATGAATTCCTCTACAACACTAATCTGATTTGAGTAGACCAGCGTTCACGACGGACGTTTTTCACGTTACCATAAGGAGTCAATATGTCCTTTAGGAAGTTGTCATCAACTTCCGAATGGATGTTAAACACCGAATATTGGTGTAGTCGATTTCAGCATCTGCGAGTGATACCATACTAACGGAATTATCGCGATGCTTGAGGGGGACTTGAAAACCATTTCGCGAGAGTAATCGTCTGACGTGAAGGGGATCCATAAATTTCACGTAAAACACGAACTCGTCTGCATCAAAATAAGCAGTCTGGACCTGATCAGAGTTCACGTGAATTGTATCGACAAGCCAATCGTGGATTTCTAGAGACCCGGGCTGCACGTGTCGCGTTCCTTTATCGAAAGTAAAGCTCACAGTACATTTCCGTAGAATACAGGTGGAAACCGTAGTAGCCATAGCGGAGCGGCTGACACCGTTGCAAGTAGACGAACACAAAGGAGCAGTTAAGGGGGAGCGGGGACGCTACGAGTCATTCGGCAGACAGAACAACACTAACGAGGAAAAATCCGCACAAGCGACGACGCGGCAGGTGAAATAAAGAAGAATCATCCCGAACGGCGCTCGAAGCGGAATTGCACCGGATTTCCCGCTTCTCGCGACCGGTCGTCTTACCATTAGGCTATTCGAAAACGACTCAGGGCCACACCCAAACTTCCATATGTCGCCATCCATGCGCCTACGACCTGTACTCGTACATTCATGATGCATACTGCCGTTCAAGTCAGACGTTGTACTTGAAAGTCGCCTGAGAGGTATCGGCAGGTAAATACGATACTGCAATGCCTGTAGTTATTCTGATTATGATGCAAGCTTCCTTATTACATACGTGCATGTCCAAAGGAACTTTGCGTCGTAATCAGAATAACACAGGCGCCGCAGTATCATATCATAAAGTTTATAATGTCCGCCCCCCGAGCTGAGTGGTCAGCACGACAGAATGTCAATTCTAAGGGCCCGGGTACGATTCCCGACTGGGTCGGAGATTTTCTCCGCTCATGGACTGTGTGTTGTGTTGTCCTAATCATCATTTCATCTTCATCGACGCGCAAGTCACCAAAGTGGCGTCAAATAAAAGACTTGCACTCGGCGAACCATCTACCTCTCTGGAGGCCCTAGTCACACAAGATTATAATGTCTTTCAATGTCTGCACAATGACTCACTCAAAACGAAGCAATCCTACTGGCTGTCCCGAACGATAAGTGGGGGTCTATTCTCTGCTCTGCGCCATTGGACGTGCAGCGCAAGGGGCCGGATGGAGGCGCGTGTAGCGTGTGCGGCCCGCTTTCCGGGTGGTCGGTTCCCGGAAGTCTGCGGCAGCCACAGAGGCCGCATGCGGGTCCCTTAGATAGGAGGAGTAGGGGAGGGGGAAGGCACCGTAGGCGCCCTCACGGTTTAATTACGGCCGGCGTGGCTGCGGCGTGGCTGCGGGGTGCCTCCCCCCCCCCCCCCCCTCTCCGCACCCTGTGTCAACACGGCGCGGCCGGCTCTCCCCCTGCGGGCTGGGCTGCGAGGCCCCCAAAGCCGCAAACGCCAAGTTTGTCCTTCGTCAGTGGCCCGCTGCCTGCTCCCACGTGATTGGTTAGCAGTTCCGTCACCACCCCTCGTAAGTCCGTACGCAACAGTTTTTCAGACTACAAAAATACGCAGACAGAAAGCAACTACTCCCTCTCCTACAATCCGGATTTCGAAAGCACCACTCCGCCTCCGACCCTCTCCTGAAACTTACTAGCGACATCACCAAAGGATTCCACAGATCCCATTGCACACTAGCCATATTTTTAGACGTAGAACGCGCCTTCGACCGATTATGGCACAACGGACTGCTTTAAAAGCTAATTAAACTAGGCATCCCGCCCAAACTGGTGCGCCTCATACGCATCCAGATCACCGGAAGGACTTCCAGAGTCCATGTAAACGACGCAGCATGAGAACCATTCATCCCAGAGGCAGGCGTCCCACAAGGAGCTGTACTATCTACGCTACTGTACGCGCTGTACACGCATGACGTACCGACCCCAAGATATGCCAATGAAAAGTTGGCGCTATATGCGGACGACACCGCCTACTGGTGCACAGGCCTCCGGACAGACACCATACAACGAAAAGCCACGCTCGAAGACTGGATGACAAAGTGGGAAATAAGACCAAACCCCACAAAAACACAAACAGTGCTATTCCAGCACCGAGACCTGACTCGAAAACGACAACAAAAACGCACCGACATCACCCTCAGACTCTGGAACCAACCCCTACAACTCACAGACTCTGCAAGATATTTCGGGGTATTCCTTGACACGTAAACTATAAGACTCATCTTCAGCACCTAATAAGACGAATAGAAAACCGCATCAGATGAGTCCAAGGCCGATTGTATGGATGTTCCACCAGGACAGCGATACACACGTAAAAAACATAGATCAGACCCACACTCCTGGAAATTGAAATAAGAACACCGTGAATTCATTGTCCCAGGAAGGGGAAACTTTATTGACACATTCCTGGGGTCAGATACATCACATGATCACACTGACAGAACCACAGGCACATAGACACATGCAACAGAGCATGCACAATGTCGGCACTAGTACAGTGTATATCCACCTTTCCCATGGGGACGATCGTAGAGATGCTGGATGTAGTCCTGTGGAACGGCTTGCCATGCCATTTCCACCTGGCGCCTCAGTTGGACCAGCGTTCGTGCTGGACGTGCAGACCGCGTGAGACGATGCTTCATCCAGTCCCAAACATGCTCAATGGGGGACAGATCCGGAGATCTTGCTGGCCAGGGTAGTTGACTTACACCTTCTAGAGCACGTTGGGTGGCACGGGATACATGCGGACGTGCATTGTCCTGTTGGAACAGCAAGTTCCCTTGCCGGTCTAGGAATGGTAGAACGATGGGTTCGATGACGGTTTGGATGTACCGTGCACTATTCAGTGTCCCCTCGACGATCACCAGTGGTGTACGGCCAGTGTAGGAGATCGCTCCCCACACCATGATGCCCGGTGTTGGCCCTGTGTACCTCGGTCGTATGGAGTCCTGATTGTGGCGCTCACCTGCACGGCGCCAAACACGCATACGACCATCATTGGCACCAAGGCAGAAGCGACTCATCGCTGAATACGACATGTCTCCATTCGTCCCTCCATTCACGCCTGTCGCCACATCACTGGAGGCGGGCTGCACGATGTTGGGGCGTGAGCGGAAGACGGCCTAACGGTGTGCGGGACCGTAGCCCAGCTTCATGGAGACGGTTGCGAATGGTCCTCGCCGATACCCCAGGAGCAACAGTGTCCCTAATTTGCTGGGAAGTGGCGGTGCGGTCCCCTACGGCACTGCGTAGGATCCTACGGTCTTGGCGTGCATCCGTGCGTCGCTGCGGTCCGGTCCCACGTCGACGGGCACGTGCACCTTCCGCCGACCACTGGCGACAACATCGATGTACTGTGGAGACCTCACGCCCCACGTGTTGAGCAATTCGGCGGTACGTCCACCCGGCCTCCCGCATGCCCACTATACGCCCTCGCTCAAAGTCCGTCAACTGCACATACGGTTCACGTCCACGCTGTCGCGGCATGCTACCAGTGTTAAAGACTGCGATGGAGCTCCGTATGCCACGGCAAACTGGCTGACACTGACGGCGGCGGTGCACAAATGCTGCGCAGCTAGCGCCATTCGACGGCCAACACCGCGGTTCCTGGTGTGTCCGCTGTGCCGTGCGTGTGATCATTGCTTGTACAGCCCTCTCGCAGTGTCCGGAGCAAGTATGGTGGGTCTGACACACCGGTGTCAATGTGTTCTTTTTTCCATTTCCAGGAGTGTATTTACGAATACGCCTCAGCGCCACTAGGCGGTATACTGAAGATTGTAGCAAAAAAACTAAACGCAACAGAGCGACGACAATTGCGCAGCATCGCAAAACTACCACCTCGCACCCCAAGCAGCGAAGTATACCAGATCACAGACATGATACCGCTCCAGACAAGACTCGCCAAACTCAGAGCAAGATATGGATCCCATATCCTCCACAAAAGACCAGACATGGAAGAAATACTGACAAACAAACCACCAACGACACGACGACCAAAATTTAAATACATATATCCAAAGCGTACATTAGCTCAAAACACCTCCAGAATATTCCCCGACCTAGCACCAACAATGACAACTGACTCATCTTGAAACAACCCCACCTCACCTAGACGGAAGGCCATAACAAAAGCCCATAACATGAAGTATAACGCATCAAAACCCACATCCAAAACACCGCAATGGCTCCACACCGTACAAAACACACAAGTATCACACAGAAAAACACAACATCAACACACATAAAACACAACAAAAGAGAACTAAAACAACGGTAGACTAACGAAAATATTGTAATACCCAGCTCCGAGTACTGTAGTAACAGGAAAGAAGAACCTGTAACGTAGAAGTAAGTGAAAACACAAAAGTACGAACACCACAACACATAACACTCCTGCACAAGTAATCAGGAAAAAAAAACAAACAATGTAAACCTTTACTCAATTATACATCACTTATCTATTATATTTCAATTATTTTAATTTATAATGTTACCAATCACTTATTTATATGTTAATGGACAAAACAACCAGTATGATGTATAGCATGTATTCAAAAATATAAGTGATGTACAATAAATAAAATAAAGATGTAAACCTCTGGCTGATGAACACTGAGATAAGCTTTAAAACAGCCCGCTTCCTCCCCTCAGGAGATGGAATGAAACGAGCTAAAAAAAGAAAAAAAAGAAAAAAAAGGCTTCTTCAGTGTATCAAGTTTCGTTCCCTCTGCTGGGATGTTACAGTGGAAAATCGTAAGAAACTAAGAAACTCTCCTCCTACCAATATTATCACTGTGTGCACAGTAGTGACCTCATTTGTATTGAGACTGCAGTCAGTGTGAGGCTTGCAGTTGGATCTTAAAACAGCAGAAAAGACCGCAAAGTCGCGTAAAATGTACCGACGTGGCGCCTTCACTACAGGTAGTGTGTGACAGCGTAGTGATAGGCGATGCATCAGTAAATGGTCACGTACTGCTGTCTCAAGTGAATTGCTAGTACAGGTGAGCTGACATTTAGGCTTCAGCCCTATGAAACGCCCTGCTGAAGTCCGCAGGACAGAACAAGTAGTTGAAATTGTGGAAAGGGTCCAAAAGGGGGCTGTCAGTTACACTCAAACACATTTAACTTTATTTATTTGTCCAAACAATACAGCAAACATTTTGGAACTTAGTTACCGGCTGAATAGGCAACACTATCTTATGCCTCAAGAGCACAACCACTTAAATTTAAAAACGGCTGAAAGCCATTAAAATTGAGAGTCAAAACCGAATATTTAAAAGGCAGAAGCCTCACACAAGTACTATACCTTGGCTGAATGCCCAACAAATCTAACACTTGAAAAGCAAACCGGTTTAATTTAAAAACTGCTGAAGGCCCATCATTTAAGAGTTCAGGTAGAATAAAATTAAAAAAAAAACCGCAAGGCAGAAGGCCTTATCATGAATTAGGCTGAAGGCCCCACACAGTCTGATACTTGAAAGACAAGAACTTTAGTTAAAAAAACGGCTGAAGGCCGATTACTTAAAGCAACTAAAATAATTTTTAGTAGGCAGAAGGCCCAAAGCTTTATCTTTAAACAATATTTCACACAGGCTGAAAGCCCAAGCAATCTAAGATTTAACAAGTAAGGAAATTAAATTTTAAAGCCGCTGAACGCCCATTATTGAAAAACACAAGTACAATAAATTTTCAAAAGGCAGAAGGCCCAAATATTTATCCAAATTTTTAAATTAGGTTGAAGGCTCAAATAATGAAAGACTTGACAAGTAAGGAACTTTCAGTTTTAAAGCTGCTAAAGGCCCATTATTTAAACCCCAACAAAAAGCATTAAAATTCAAACCATAGGCGATAAGCTATTAAAATACGCAATCAAACACCAATAAGAAAAGGCAGTACAGCCAGCGGCGCTCAGAAGTTTCCGGGGATCGCTCTGCACTTCAAATATTAACGTTCGCGTAGGGGAGACACGTAGTCAGCCCAACTATATCTTATGCGCCGGCAACCCAACCAAGAGACAATCAACGGGCTCACCGACACGACGGCTTGCTTTCCACCCGAACAGTGCACAAGGAACTCCAAAGCAAAAACGTAAAAGGCGTAGCCGCTCACAACCAATTATGCATAAGCTGTCAAACCTACACACACGTGTTGGGCAGCGGCAACACGGTGAGGAAAGGACACCGCCTGAATGGTTAAGTCTGAGGTCAGGGCAAGTAAGTGGAACGTTGACTGCCACAAGGCAGAAAATTCCGCTGGTGCACTTGGACTTCCAATAACCAAAATACAGTTAAACTCCACTGGATGGCGGCCAAACTTTCGCCAGATCGAACACTCGCTGTTGCTCACGGGAATACCCCAAACAGCCAACCATGAAAACCGACGGCACAATGTGAACAGTCTGGCTTCGGTAATTAAATCACCACCCAACTTTGATGTCCTGGGCCGGTTAGCCACGAACCCCGTAGCAATCGGAACAGCTCTAACACACTCCGACACTGTGTAGAGACCGCCAGCGGGCCCAGCCCGCTGCGCCGCTCGGCTATTTCCTGGCTGATCCACACCAACTGACCGACTGCCCAGAGCTAGTACGCCGACAACATTTGAAATAATTTGTCAGTCAAAGGACACAAACTACACACAGTTTCACGAACACTTGCACGAAGAACCAGACAATGCTAACGGCAGTGACTGTCCAATAACAGGTACGAATCACGCGTCTGCACACACACCCAACGCATAAGTGATCGCCGGCCAAATACACGAAGTTAGGCAAGACGACCGACCGACAACCAACCAACGTCGTCCCCACTCCAATGATGTGTGTCGACAACTGTCGGGCGATTCATGGCGGTCTGGACTTCACTGCTGCTGTGCCCTGACTGAACTTGTGCCGCGTGCCAACTCCAACACAGCCAGGTCCGTACTAACTGACAACACATGACAACTGGGAAGTAATAGCAGTGAGCAAAGATAATACGCCAGAGCTTGTATCGATAAGCGCCACTGTTGCCCCTAAGAGGCAGGCAAGGCAGCAACTCACCGACACCAGTAATTGAAATTAACGTAACGAGGTGCTAGTACAGTAAAAACAGGATGTCAAATGAGATATGACACGAACACGAGCCACGCACGGCTCACCCTACAATTCCATTAGGTTCTGACAGGTGGCGGCGCTATATGTAACCTTCAGAATGGGGTCTGCAACGGAAATTCGTTCCAGTCAGAGAACTGTCACTGAGTTTATTTTTGCGGAAAACCAGAGCATCGCAAATATTCATAGGCACTTGCGGAATGTCTATGGAGACTTGGCAGTGAACATAAAGCCAGTGAGTCATTGAGTCAAACCTATCCGATCGTCCTGGTGCCATTGGTCTGCACAAAACTGTCACTCCTGCAATGTTAGAGCTTGCGGACACACTCATTCGAGATAATCGGCGGATCACAATGAAACTCCTTCGAAACACAACTGGATGTCTCTGTTGGTAGTGCTGATACAGTCGTCCACCAGTTTGGGCCAGGTTTGTGCCCGCTGTTTTCTTCGCCACCTGACATGAGACCGTAAAGATCGACGAGTATGGCTCCCGGAAAGATGCACTCCGTGGAAAGCTTATCATGGTTGATGCAGAGGTTACCAATGCACCAATACACTGGCTCCGACGTCGACCAGTAGCGTGATACCATGCGGGCATATACCCTACTGGCCATTAAAATTGCTACACCACGAAGATGACGTGCTACAGACGCGAAATTTAACCGACAGGAAAAAGGTGCTGTGATATGCAAATGATTAGCTTTTCAGAGCATTCACACAAGGTTGCCGCCGGTGGCGACACCTACAACGTGCTGACATCAGGACAGTTTCCAACCGATTTCTCATACACAAACAGCAGTTGACCGGCGTTGCATGGTAAAACGTTGTTGTGATGCCTCGTTTAAGGAGGAGAAATGCGTACCATCACGTTTCCGACTTTGATAGAGGTCGGATTGTAGCCTATTGTTATTGCGGTTTCTCATATCGCGACATTGCTGCTCGCGTTGGTCGAGATCCAATGACTGTTAACAGAATATGGAGTCGGTGGGTTCAGGAGAGTAATACGGAACGCCGTGCTGGATCCCAACGGCCTCGTTGCACTAGCAGTCGAGATGACAGGCATCTTACCCGCATGGCTATAACGGATCGTGCAGCCACGTCTCGATTCCTGAGTCAACAGATGGGGACGTTTGCAAGACAACAACCATCTGCACGATCAGTTCGACGACGTTTGCAGCAGCATGGGCCATCAGCTCGGAGACCATGGCTGCGGTTACTCTTGACGCTGCATTACAGACAGGAGTGCCTGCGACTGTGCACGCAATGACGAACCTGGGTGCACGAATGCCAAAACGTCATTTTTTCGGATGAATCCAGGTTCTGTTTACACCATCATGATGCTCGCATCTGTGTTTGGCGACATCGCGCTGAACCCACATTGGAAGCATGTATTCGTCATCGCCGTACTGGCGTATCACCCGGCGTGATGGTATGGAGTGCCACTGGTTACACGTCTGGGTCACCTCTTGTTCGAATGACGCCACTTTGAACAGTGGAAATTACGTTTCAGATGTGTTACGACCCCTGGCTCTACCCTTAATTCGAACCCTGCGAAACCCTACATTTCAGCAGGATAATGCACGACCGCATGTTGCAGGTCCTGTACGGGCCTTTCTGGATACTGAAAATGTTCGACTGCTTTCCTGGCCAGCACATTCTCCAGATATCTCACCAACTGAAAACGTCTTGTCAATGGTGGCCGAGCAACTGGTTCGTCACAATGCGCCAGTCACTACTCTTGAGCAAATGTGGTATCGTGTTGAAGGTGCATGGGCAGCTGTACCTGTACACGCCATCCAAGCTCTGTTTCATTCAATGTCCAGGTGTATGAAGGCCGTTAATACGGCCAGAGATGGTTGTTCTGGGTACTGATTTCTCAGGATCTACGCACCCAAATTGTGCTTGAATATGTAATTACATGTCAGTTCTAGTACAATACATTCGTCCAATGAATACCCGTTTATCATCTGCATTTCTTCTTGGTGTAGCAATTTTAATGGCCAGAAGTGTTTTACCAAATTAGTTTTCATGCCCAATGAGTAATAAATAATTTCCCCAATGTAATAGGTCTGCGTTGCTTGTAGACGCGGCATCCCACTTGCAATGTTCGGGTTCAGTTTTCTGTTGAAGTAACCAGCCCGCTTACACCTTAACCAAGTATGCACTTGCAGAGATAGTTTGCATGCTTTGGATGACAGTAATGTAACTGTGGCCTCAATAGGCAGAAACGATACAATCAACTACAGGATTCCACTGCTGTCTCTATGTGGCTGAACATTGTCGAAAGACACTGTGACACCCACTTATAAAAGGCTGTTTCCATGTTCTTTTTCGGAGACGTGGAGAAACTAGGTGAAAATGCTCATGCTGCTATTGGTGGGCCGCCGTCAAAGAATATGTACCTTATTGTGCTATCTCAGTTGTTTCCCGATAGCTATTTACGTTCCTAGCTCGCCTTGGCTGGGTGTTTACTTCCGTGACAATGAATTGCCATGAAGCCGGAAGCCGGTGGCAGTCATGTGTATTCGAATTTCCTTGTAGGAACGAGGAGCGTATGATTGCATGGTACCACTTTACTGGTCGACGTCAGAGGCAACGACTTGCTGCAAAAATAATCACCTCATCAACCACGTACAGCTTCCCGTAAAGTGCATCCTTCATTGGGACAGACAGATGGAAGGTGCGAGATCCGGGCTGCAGGGTAAATGAGGAAGAAGAGTCCAGTGAAGCATTGCGAGCTCGAGTGCGCAGTCTTGTGTGAAACCTTGCGTAATGGAGGAGAAGTTCGTTAGCATTTTTGTGACGGCAAACATGTTGAAGTCTTTTCTTCAGTTTCCTGAAAGTGGTACAATACAGTTTAGAGCTGATCATTGGACCATGAGGAAGCACATCAAAAAATGGTTCAAATGGCTCTGAGCACTATGGGACTCAACTGCTGTGGTCATAAGTCCCCTAGAACTTAGAACTACTTAAACCTAACTAACCTAAGGACAGCACACACATCCATGCCCGAGGCAGGATTCGAACCTGCGACCGTAGCGGTCGTGCGGTTCCATACTGTAGCGCCTTTAACCGCTCGGCCACTCCGGCCGGCGAAGCACATCAGACAGAAGAACCCATTCAAAGTCCCAGAATTCCGTCGCATTGATTTTACCGGCTGACGATGCGGATATGAACTTTTTGTTCGGCGGAGGAATGGTGTGGTGTCAATCCATTGATTGCCTTTGAGCCGGTGGGTTTCTGGCGCCAGGCGATATCGATTCTTACTTCTATTTTTGATCGTTGTCCCTGTGCTTTGTTATCGTTGCGTCTTTGAGGCAGGCTATTTATGGTGGCGCGCGTGCCTAAGTCGAGAAGAGTGGGTCCGCGCATGAGCCGAGTCAGACTGTGACGTGCTTTCAATGTTGTCGTTGTGGGGAGATGGCGACACCATGTCACGTGGCACTTCCGTATGCCGTGAGGACCAGTTGAGTTGGAGCAACGAAGAAGCATGGGCCGCTGCCGGAAAGTATTAAAGCTATATTGACACGGCTGGCCAGTGGCGACCAGAATTTGCTAATACCTCGAGAGCTGTGTGGATGGATGGCGTGTGAATTTCACATGAATAGAAAAAATTTATCGCCAAGCTTTCGTGGTGGGTTCCTCCTCCTATATATAGTGAATATTCTTGTGTACGTAACGACTGTTGACTGTTGCAGTTGCCCGTGCTAGTGGCCAGCAAAACATTCACTGCAGTGGTGGCGAGGCGAATTATGTTCTGGAACGACCATTAAATTATGTTACTAAAGTGGCTAGAAATAGCGCCTCGCATTGGTAAGTTTGGATTTGGTGCTTAGTGGCATACTGAAGGTAGCTGGTTCACTTGAACGCCATTCCTTAATTTAGTTATAGATTTAGAATTAGTGGTAATTGTCGTTTCTTAATAAATTCTTGTGTGTATGGAAGGCAAGTGGCCATGATAAATATAGACCACATTGTGTTTTATGGTCGGATGGAGACCGTGTGTATTTTGTCTGTGGCCATAGGGGCCGTGCTTATTGCTTTAGCGACCTATTGAAGTGACATTAGTTTTCTATTGCAATTTCAAATACCTATCTGAAGGTTGATCGTCACGTTAGGTACTGCACGTTTGATTTATGTGGTGTCAGCCATTTAGCAAAGACAGATTATCTGGTAAGGTGGACCTTAAGTCACTGGGTGTGGACTGACACACTTTACACGTAGTGTGTAAATATTTTTTTTTTTTTTGGATCAACGGAAACTAAGCTCCTTAATTCTGTTCATTGGTTAATATGTTTATATTAAGATATTGCTTAGAATTGAGTATAAGTTCACCTCGTGCGTTAGTGAAATCGTAATAGGTTAACGTTTGCTCGCGTTCATCACCTGTTCATCAAATTGACGTTTTGCCTTAAGCTTGCATAAAGTCTAGAAGCTTCCGGACGTTGAGTGTAGTAGAATACAAAGTGTAAACAGAACAATTAATAGTACCCTTTAGGTCACATCGTATCAAATTAATGTTACCTTTTCAGTAAGTGTAAAACTGAGTGAGAAAGGCGATAGCCGATATTGTAATCATTTGGTTATCTATTTCATCTATTATTTTGTTTGTTGTTACCGGCACGTAAAGGGCCCTTTGTCACAAGTCTGATGGTTAATATTGTAAATATTAATAGTGGATAGGGCCTTGATAAGCAATTGTTGTTAATTGATTATTACTGCTGATGAATTCATGTGTATGTGTAATCAATAAAGAAGTGTGGCAACTACAAACTGGTTGTGTTACTGGTATACAAGGTTAGAGTGTGCAATCGCCACAACAGCCTTTTTATTTCCGGATCTAAGTGACGAACGCATGTTTCATCGCCTACGACGATCGCTAAAAAATTGTCAGGATGGGCCTCGTTACGCGTAAGCAACTCTGGACTGACAGTCCTTTGTTGCTCTTAATGGTCTTCTCTTAGGCGGCGACGAATCCCATGGGTACATACGTTTGAGCATACCAACTGGGGAACGAGTGTGTCAGCACTACAAAGAGAGACTTACGGTTGTGCAGTGAGCGTTTGATTGTCATCCGTCGATAACCTCGAATGAGAGTGTTCGCACGTTCCAGCATTGCAGGAGTCCCCACTGTGTGCGGCCCGCGCCCATGCGGGAGATCGAACAGGTTTAGACAACCTTGTTGCGATAATGACAGACGCCTCGCCCTACACCTCACCGCGCTTTTGTTCATTACCAGGTGTTCGTAGACATTCTGCAAGACCAATCTCAATGACAGCTCTCTGTTTGGTACGCACCTCCGTTTACAGACGCCATTTCGAAGGCTACATATCGCGACGCCATCTGTCGGAACTTCATGAAACTATAGGGGCTGAAGCGGAAATATTCCATGGCGTCCCAAAACAGCTTCTGAATTTGATCAACTGACAATGCCCGACAAAAGGAATATATTGCATTACTTACTGAACGCCCGTCGTACACACCTGCAGCCATGTTGTAAGTAGCGAGAATAAAAGGACGCTATGTGCAAGAAGCATGAAGCGCCCTTTGAATGTATCCTGATAGCTAAAAGAGCCACGCGCACTTTGAATAAGAAAATGCTACTTGACACTGAAATCAATATAAAAGATAGGGTCGCCACCAACTCTAGCCACACGACAAAGAAGAAGTAGCACTGAGTCGGAAAATTACTTAATTTATTAATAAGAAAAACTCACAAAAGAACATTCATTGTAAAGTCATTGATAAAGAATGGGATGTAGTTATTAATATGATCCAGGCATTCTTCCCGTGAATCAAATATTGAGTAAAGTAAATAGGTTGTGAACACCATGCGTAAGTGCAGCCTGCAGCAAGATTCGTGAAAACACGATCTATTCCAGAGCATTTGTTTCAGATAAAAAAAGGGACACTAATCACTACACCTGTGCACATGGAAACGCTATAGGTGGGCCAACAAGGAAAACTACAAGGTAAATGGCGAAGGTAACGGCGACGTAACATCGGCACACAAGATAAGATTGAAGGCAAAATTATTTATTCCTTAAAACATTGATGTAGTGCATCTATAGACTGCTGTTGCATGCTAACTATGTACAATTGCTTGTGAAATACTATACGTTTCATAACAGACTCGCGTGCCCACTCGGTCCGCGGAGACAATTTCTATGGACTGTGGCCAAATTTTAATCACATGAGACAAAGAAAATTCACAAATACACAAAAATTACCAAGATCCGGAAAAGATTAGAAGCATACACACACAGTTGTAGGTATATAAACACTCACACTGAACCGAGGGCACTTCAACATATGCAACTCCCTTGTGCTGCGTTCCTCTCACGGATCAAAGTCAAGACTGCATTGGGAATCAAACTGAAAGGCTACAAAAGCCTTGCATTCCCTGCTGCAACCCAGCAAGTAAATCTTTATAAGACGAAATTCGTGACCAAAAGCTAAAAGCTCCCCTCTCTATGTGACAACGCGCCACGCGGTCAGTCCAACTCACCCTTCTTCAACTGGAGCACAGCTGTGTACGCTTACCGTACCGGCGGCAGACTGACTCCCGCTTCTCCAGCCTCTTCCACGCTCCGCGTGGACCGGAAAACCCCAGGATGCCATTTCCGCCACCACCCTAACGCAGGTGGATTTCTCACAAGTAGCGGAAACCTCTTTGCCGACTTGACCACTACGAGAGTTGGCAATGAAAGGTGGCTACAGGACCCTTTCAATGTTACACACTGAAATCCTCGCACCACAGTACCGTAACTCGACGATAGATGTGCCCAGGCAAAACGACACAGACCATTGGTAAGGTGGCTCCTCCAACGGCGACTTCCGGTACTGTGCCGTAGGAATTTCATTAAGAGAAGTTGTCTACGTATATGTACCATCAACGAATGAAAACATTAATAGCGTAATCCCGTTTTTAGAATTGTACCTCCTGTAATTGGCATGAACAAATCTGAAGAAAATATTAAAAATGTCAGTAAACGGATAAAAAGCAACTATGACACGGCTCCCGGTCGGTATCTTTGGGGCTTCATTGCCTGTTCGAGCGGATTTCAGTTTAATTCTGCTTTTGAACGGCTTTTAACGGAAAATTTCTGTCTTCTACTGGCCATTAAAATTGCTACACCAAGAAGAAATGCAGATGATAGACGGGTATTCATTAGACAGACATATTAAACTAGAACTGACCTGTGATTACATTTTCACGCAATTTGGGTGCATAGATCCTGAGAAATCACTACACAGAACAACCACCGAGGGCCGTAATAACGGCCTTGATGCGCCTGGGCATTGAGTCAAACAGAGCTTGGATGGCGTGTACAGGTACAACTGCCCGTGCAGCTTCAACACGATACCACAGTTCATCAAGAGTAGTAACTGGCGTATTGTGATGAGCCAGTTGCTCGGCCACCGTTGACCGGACGTTTTCAATTGGTCAGCGATATGGAGAATGTGCTGGCCAGGGCCGCAGTTGATGCGATCATCATGATGCTGTGCACAGAACCTGTATTCATCCGAAAAAATGACTTTTTGCCATTCGTGCACCCAGGTTCGTCGTTGAGTACACCATCGCAGGCGCTCCTCTCTGTGATGCAGCGTCTAGGGTAACCGCAGCCATGGTCTCCGAGCTGAAGCCGGCCGAAGTGGCCGTGCGGCTAAAGGCGCTGCAGTCTGGAACCGCAAGACCGCTACGGTCGCAGGTTCGAATCCTGCCTCGGGCATGGATGTTTGTGATGTCCTTAGGTTAGTTAGGTTTAACTAGTTCTAAGTTCTAGGGGACTAATGACCTCAGCAGTTGAGTCCCATAGCGCTCAGAGCCATTTGAACCATCTCCGAGCTGATAGTCTACGCTCCTGCAAACGTCGTCGAACTGTTCGTGCAGATGGTTGTTGTCTTGCAAACGTCCCCATCTGTTGACTAAGGGATCGAGACGTGGCTGCACGATCCGTTACAACCATGCGGATTAGATGCCTGTCATCTCGACTGCTAGTGATACGAGGCCGTTGGGATCCAGCACGGCGTTCCGTATTACTCTCCTGAACCCACCGATTCCATATTCTGTTAACAGTCATTGGATCTCGACCAACGCGAGGAGGCAATGTCGCGATACGATAAACCGTAATCGTGATAGGCTACAATCCGACCTTTATAAAAGTCGGAAACGTGATGGTACGCATTTCTCCTCCTTACACGAGGCATCACAACAACGTTTCACCAGGCAACGCCGGTCAACTGCTGTTTGTGTATGAGAAATCGGTTTGAAACCTTCCTCATGTCAGCACGTTGTAGGTGTCGCCACTGACGTTAAACTTGTGTGAATGCTCTGAAAAGCTAATCATTTGCATATCACAGCATTTTCTTCCAATCGGTTAAATTTCGCTTCTATAGTACGTCATCTTCGTGGTGTAGGAGTTTAATTTCCAGTAGAGTATGTTTGGTTTGGCAATGATTGACACCCTGCTAATATTCTTGACTGTTTTACTGAGGCCTGAATGTCAGCGAAGCCTGTTTCTGAAAAACTACTAACGATTTGCAACTACTTAGTGGGTACTTATGAGTACATAGACGAAAACGCACTGTTTCCTCCCTCGACGTGCAGAGAACTAAGGTGCGGTAGACACAGAAGGCCAATGCTAGCGAAAGTTTCCACAGCAGCTACAATAGTCAAATCTACTTCTGCAGTCGAGATGTATAAAGATTTCTTGAGGTACCTTGCTGCTTTCTTGATACTGAAGAACACAGATTTGTGTGCGCAAGAGTAAGAGACATTCGGCAATAAGTCAAGCAGAAGTTTTAACGACCGTCAACAGAACATCTCCCAACACCTTCATCGTCGCAGATCTTCTGACTATGGACGCAGTGCCATAACCTAATACGAAACGAAATGTTGTTAAGTGTCTAGAAGGGCACATGCTGCTTTATATCTTTAAGGCAGAAAATAGAAACAAAGAAGATTACTGGGTGTACCTAACGAGTCAGTGCCATCACCTCATGCGCACCAAGATCTAAAAAAATAAATATGATTTTATATATTTAGCCTTGCACGCTTAGATATAACGGACACAAAAATTCTTAGATCCTTTCAAGCGGTATACAAGAAAATAAATCAACTTACTGAAGTACAGGCCTACACCCTCACGAGGAATTTACACAAAAATAATTTTAGCCGATTATTTCATAACAAGAGGAGTTTTATGTTCTAAAAACGTTAACTTCAAGTGGAAGCAAGATTTTATTTCTCCTTACGAAGATGAGAGACTTCACTCACAGTCTATTTTAACGAATATCATTTTTCTTGGAACATTATAAAAAGGGCCATTTCTTTTATTTATGTTAACAGGAGTTTAATTAAAGAAATTTTGAAATTTTAAAAAATCTAAATCAAAAAGTACTTCGCGGCGGCGCGATGCGTTTCTGCAGTGTTATGTTCCGCTCATCCTGTGGTGAATCGGTTTCCACACGCACGCCTTCTTGAAGTTACTGAAATGCAGTTCTCAAACAGAACTATAGAAATTATTTTGTCGGTGGAAGGTTAATCATAATAAAATTAAAGTATTTATTTATCTAAAATCTCACTCTATTATGGCAAGCTTGTATACACCAGTTATTACCAGGCCTTACTCTAAGCTGTAAAAAGTCTGCAAAGTCCACATGCGTGCATCATTCATAACCGTAGCCAGTTTATGGTAATTATTAATTATCCTTCACAGAAACGGATTGTTTCTTTTAGAATAGGTCACTCAAATGTTGCTAATATCAGTCTCACGTAACGAGATCTTCACGTTCGTGAGTAAGCAACACACCCCGCGCTACTTCATTGCTTAAAATGTCACTCAAAAGTTCTGAATTTCACACCTAGCGTTAAATCTAACACTCTTCCACAATTTGCGGCAGTTCTCACACATTTTCGTACCGAAATATCACAACATTAATTATTTTGATCGGGGCGCCTAACAGTATGTCCGATCACTATGAGGTCCAAGCCCCGACTCTGCTCATATGTCTACACAAAATAAGTTTGTAGTTCCAAAAATACCTGCGAATGTGCTGATTTCTGTTTGGCAGAGAAGCATGACAGCCAATCCGAAAGCAGCATCATATCCAGTCAATCCTGCGCATATGTACAGAACCAAGCAGTATTTGTCACTGAATCAGAACAGTAGATAAACATAAGCAAATTTTGAAAACGCACAAATATAAAACTAGCTCCCTCTTAAGAAAACTGCTTTACTGAACTCATAATCTTGTTTCCCGAGTACCATAAACTGACAAGATAATTTAAAGCCGATTCCCCGGTACGAATGACTAACACACAAGTCATTATCGAACATACCTCACGAGACCAGTTACATCAATGTATAGTGTAAAAACCTTAAATAAAACATTGTTTCACATTCACACCTTCATCCACTCTCATAAGTAACCACAATTATAATATTAATTGGTAAACAATTAGAAAATATAAGAAACAGAACTGCAAATCAAAATGAAAGTATTTTGACAGCAGCTGTAATAGTGCCCGTCAGTTAGTGATCTCTACCAGATCGCATAGAAAGCACATACACTGGGGAATCTGACGCCACCTTCCTTCGCGTAATTCACACTGCACGCCTGCCTGTTCACGTATGTCCGATCTCAATACGCACGATGTAAGGCGCTACGTCAACGTCTGCACAAAAATGAAAATGAGACACTACTGAAAAGAAAATTCTGAATGGCGGCGAAGCCGGGCCAAGAAATGCAATTTTGGCCAGCTCAGGTGTGGGCTAGAGGGGGAGGATGGAGGCCCGAAAAATAAAGAAAAAAATGGTCAAAGCATTTTGCTAGTAAACTGGAGACCTGAGTTCTAATCCTGATCTGGCACAAATTTTTCACTTTTCCCATTAATTTCAATCAAAGGCCGCTTGTAGCCAATGTCTGTAATTCCTCTGTGTCCTAATTCACAACCGCTACTGGATCAAAACGGTGTCTGTCCACACACCACATACGTGTAGAAGAACGGAAGTCTTGGCTTCTCTATAGCCGATTGTATCGTGAACGTCTCTTCATCTCTAGATTACTGCAACATCCATTTGAACCCGCCTGCTGCACTCAAGCCTTATTTGCCGCTGCAATTTTTTCCTAAACACTTTTACCCATTAACAACTTAGCTACTTCTTGATGCTCCTGAACACCTACTACCAACCCGTCCCATCTTTCAGACAAATTGTGTCATTAATTTCTGTTCTCACTGGTCTGATTGAACATCTGCGCAGCAGTTATCAAATCTACCCGTCCAGTCTTCAGCACTATAGTATAGCATCGTGCTTCAAAAACTTCTACTCTGTTTTTAACTGTATAGCTTCTCATCAACTGTTCATTTCTATCACAATAGGGCACACTCGTCGAAGTGCTCTCTCTCTGTCTCTCCTCTCCAGACGCTTTACTGATTCAGCTATCGCTTGCAGGCGTCTATTAAAATTCGAAATGTATCTAGTCCTTGGGGAGTCGCCTCTCTTTCACCTAAATGATCACAGTTATGGTCTCAGTAATGGTCTGAATGCAGATCTACATCTACATCTACATCCATACTCCGCAAGCCACCTGACGGTGTGTGGCGGAGGGTACCTTGAGTACCTCTATCGGTTCTCCCTTCTATTCCAGTCTCGTATTGTTCGTGGAAAGAAGGATTGTCGGTATGCCTCTGTGTGGGCTCTAATCTCTCTGATTTTATCCTCGTGGTCTCTTCGCGAGATATACGTAGGAGGGAGCAATATACTGCTTGACTCTTCGGTGAAGGTATGTTCTCGAAACTTTGACAAAAGCCCGTACCGAGCTACTGAGCGTCTCTCCTACAGAGTCTTCCACTGGAGTTTATCTATCATCTCCGTAACGCTTTCGCGATTACTAAATGATCCTGTAACGAAGCGCGCTGCTCTCCGTTGGATCTTCTCTATATCTTCTATCAACCCTATCTGGTACGGATCCCACACTGCTGAGCAGTATTCAAGCAGTGGGCGAACAAGTGTACTGTAACCTATTTCCTTTGTTTTCGGATTGCATTTCCTTAGGATTCTTCCAATGAATCTCAGTCTGGCATCTGCTTTACCGACGATCAACATTATATGATCATTCTATTTTAAATCACTCCCATGCGTACTCCCAGATAATTTATGGTATTAACTGGTTCCAGTTGCTGACCTGCTATTTTGTAGCTCGTGTCAGACTAAGGAACAGTCAAGAAATCAATGAACAGTGTGAAGGATTGACAGTGATTAAGCTCAGTGTCTGTTATAATGTAGATACGCAAGCTGAATTTCTAGGTGTAGGAATTCTGGTACATGTTGAAAACGCTTTTCTCTAATGGCCAACTACAGCTACGCTTCGGTGCAGTGGTCGTCGCCGGCATAGATAGTGTGGTGTCGGCAGATTAGCCAACACAACGCACACTAATTGAGAGAGGAGGCCGAAATGCACGCGTCAACTCACGCAGGCAGGCGTGAGGTCTGAAACAGGATACGTAATGAATGCTATAAAGAAAAGTACGTAGCTGTTGGAATACTTAACTTTAATCCATCATTTGTATACAGCGTTCTTGATGATACAAGTGAGACTCTCTCTAGAAATGGTTAATGGCGCCTTGCTAGGCCGTAGCCATGGACTTAGCTGAAGGCTATTCTAACTATCTCTCGGCAAATGAGAGAAAGGCTTCGTCAGTATAGTCGCTAGCAAAGTCGTCCGTACAACTGGGGCGAGTGCTAGTAAGTCTCTCGAGACCTGCCGTGTGGTGGCGCTCGGTCTGCGATCACTGACAGTGGCGACACGCGGGTCCGACTTGTACTAATGGACTGCGGCCGATTTAAAGCTACCACCTAGCAAGTGTGGTGTCTGGCGGTGACACCACAGATAGCAAAACTTTTTGGCAGACCAGTTAGAAAATGCGAAGAGCAAAGATCAGGTATGTTGGGTGACAGTCGAAGAGTCTTGGTCTCTGCTTCCACCTGCGGGTGTAATGGTGCGGGATGGTCCGTAAGAGCGCAGAGGGGAGGGTGTCGGGGCTGGACAGTGTTTCGTGCAGACTCACACTTAGTGGGGCATGAGGTAGTTCGGTGCAGCGGCCGGTGTCAAAATTTTTACGACGCCTTCGCAGTGCCACATCAGCATAGAGTACTAGTAATTGATCCTTGCAGAGGAGAGAACAAGCCTCAGATTCCACAGACAGTCCCGAAAATGCTTTTTCTCGTGAGCCTTCCGAAGGGCATCGTTTCAGCTCGTGAAAGAAAACCTTTCCGTTTCGGTGCGCTGTAGCGGCGAACGCGGCTTCACGTCCTCCGCCCACGAATTCCTAAAATTCATTTTTTCCTTGAGGGACTCACTGGCTGCTACGCCGTTGTTCCCATGTGAACTGAGAAGTGATGCTTTTATTGGCGTACTGCGACGCGTGTTCGATGTGATGTTAGAGAGGATTGTTCTAAGAGGATTTGCCCGTCGGTTGGACGGAGGCAGCACTGGGCATTAAAAAACACATAGTTGGTGTAAAACATAGTTAACGTCCCACCGTTTATGGATTGTGCTTTCTGAACCAGCCCCATGTGAGACTCATGGTTTTAGGAGGCACTTAAGAAAGCTGACTAGAGACAGTCTCTTTTCAGCATTTGTGGTGAGAATATAAGGATTCGTGTTTTTGCAGGCTATGAGGACAGGATGAGCGACGCAATTAGGCTACCGGAGAGTAGTTATTATGTTTGCTCGTCGTATTTCACTCGTGACTATTTACAAAAATAAATCTGTATAACCACACTTAGCATATTTATTTTCTGTAGAAATCAGAACCTACAACCGTTTTTAAAGTAATTTACGTGTGAGGTAGTTGAAATAGTGGAAAATCTACTACATTACATACTCTTGAACTTCACTATTAGGGCCAAAATACCAGTTAGTTAGTCTGTACGTGTAGTTTTACTGAGGTGTTGCTGAAGGATGACTATCACTTGGAGTACTACCTGACGGATGGGAAGGGTAATAGTATCACACATTACCAAAACCACCTTACATAATGAACGTTTTGTAAACTTCCTGTCCCGACAGTGATACCAATCCATAAGATTTACCTTCTTACTGACAGAGTAAGTCAGGTACAGTCTTTCAGAGCTACATATAAAGCTGTATTTAGATTAGAATTAAACAGAGATATTAAAGTCTTGAAATGGAATTCAAGCACAGAGATGGAGTAATAATAATAACTGCACTGAAATAATGGCATAGGGTGCTAAATGGTAAAAATTGAGTCCAAGGTAACATTTCTCAATAACTAAATTTAAAAACAACAACCTGAGTTAACAAGAAGCGTTAGATAATGAAGCATCAGGGAGAGACAGTGGCAAGTATTGAAACAGCTGCAGTGGAACAATATGGAGATACCTGAGCCGCAGATCCGCTGATCTTGAGGTTCAGAGCTTAGCATACGTTCGTGCTGCTGTTGTATAATCAGCAAAAGTGTTGTCAAAAGTCGCTAGTTATAAAACTAACGAAATTTATGGCTTCAGAGTAAAGGTATAGTGGACAACGTGGTGCCTCTTTAAAGTCCACCTGCAAACAGAGGGTAGCTGTTTTCCCTGTGTTCCCATTTAAAGACTCCTAACCTGAGGAAAGTAAGTGACTGATTTAAGTGAAAATTTTCAGATAAATCTAGCTAGATATTTGGTTCCAAATTTTGCAGGAACGACACTTTGTTGTCTGGTTGGAAGGCACTGGCGACTATCGTTACCACTAGTTCCATCATACAGCCATTATCTCCCTGCGTTTGAAGGCGGTTTAGAATAGACTAGGGCTTCATTGTACCGGAAGTTGCTATCTTCTAACTTATTATTACCAGTACTTATTGAGCTTCACAAGTGAAAGGAAAATCCCTATGTACCTACGAAGTATCTTAGCCAAGATGAATAAAAAACGAACAGGCATTATAGTACAGTGCTACCTGCCCCATCTTCGGACCGACATCCCTTAGTTTCCAAGGCCAGACGTCGTGGCTAGCCAAGTGGTTATAAATTGTGTACACAAATCAGCTTCGTGTATCAATATATCTATTACTGAAAACCGTATCAAAATAGGCTTTTATTTATGTTTAATTGCACCGTGCACCACATACCGTAACGTGACTGCCGAATTACAGGTGTGGACGAAGAGGAACCCTCTGCCAGGTTCAAAAAGGTTCAAATGGCCCTAATCACTACGGACTTAACATATGAGGTCATCACTCCCCTAGACTTAGAACTACTTAAACCTAACTTAACCTAAGGACATCACACAAATCCATGCCCGAGGCAGGATTCGAACCTGCGACCGTAGCAGCAGGGCGGTTCCGGACTAAAGTGCCTAGAACCGCTATGCCAAAGCTCTGTCAGGCATTTGGACTATGTCACATTATGTCACTTTACATTAAATTGGATGGAATATGGCCTGAAAATATAGAAAACAAAGACGTAGGTAATAAACAACTTCAGAAAGGAGAATAACGGGTAAACTGACATCAAAACTGAGAATCTAGCAGAACTGGAAGAAGTGAAAGAACGCAGTTGTGTAGAGAACGGGATCAGGCTACTTACTAAAGGTATGAGAATCAGATTTACGCAGATGAAGAAAGTTTGAAAGGTCTCTGTTGGATTCCTTTCATGTTTGATTTCTTAAATCTGTTGTCATTTATGGAATAAATTCCTCTTCTAAATTTACTGTGGCGTTTCTGACTATCTGGGAGGAGACTGAGTAGTGGAACGTGTTACCTTTACACGTAAACAAGAACGATCTGTCACACTACTACACTTTAAAACACAGTTTATATGTAATTCATGTCACACAGTCTCATACGGAACCTATATCCGCTTTCTGTTATATACTGTATATGATAAGATACTGTCATCCCCCTTCCCTTCTGTGTGAGAGGATGAATGATCAAATGTGTTTGTAGTTGCATGCTTGAGGGTAGCAGACAAGGCTGTTTGCTAGAGAACAGTAGGACCAACGTCGGAACAGGTAGCTACGCTTTCTTAAAGCAGAGAGGTTTCTATCCTTAGTATGGTTCTGTCCGTCCATTGTCGTGTTGGTATAGGAAGCTGCCCCTCTGGCCCCTTCCGTTTGTCTTTGTGAGCCGCCCTCAGGAAGCACGCTCGGTAGTAGGCAGTTGCAGTCTGGCGGTGGCGAGCGTCTGAAGTGGTAAGATCTCCGGCTAAGCGCGTGTCTGCTAAGTCCATAGGACAATGGATTTGTTAAGTTCAGCCTAACTGAAAATTTAATCATCTTTATTTCGGGTTTAGCTCTAAAATATCTAAGGTTATCTTAAATTGCAGCGTAGTGTAATTCTCGTGTGAAGTTCAGATTATTTTGGGGTAGTTGCTTTGTCATTACTTTGTGAGTAAAGTGGAACCACGTGTTGATCAGTAACTCTAACTAAGTTCACCAATCTTAAATGTGAATGCTTGTGTGATTATAACGTCTCGTCTTGACAATATTTTACAATATAGCAACTTTTCTTTATGCTTTTCTTTATGTTCAACCCACGTGGAGTGTACTTTGCGAGACCAGTACCACGTGCTTATATAACTGTTTGACCCATCAGGTCAATAGTAAGACGTTAGTAACCAGTTCAAGGTTTTTCTTTTGTCAATTGCTTTTCGATCGAATTTATGTTAATTATCAAAATTACTGTGGAGTTATACGCTTTCTGTAAACCAAGTTGACCACGTGGAGCATGTGGTGTAATCATCAAAGTAGCCTTCAGCTATTCTTTTTGGGAAGATTTCACAAAGAGTTAATATGAATTTAGTATACCAGTGTGTGGTAATTACATGACGGACAGGATTGTGTTACGAACGTAATTTCTTTGGGTGAAAACTGAATCTGTTGGTTGTGGTTAATTTCTTCTTGCTTATGTTTCAACGTTCTTTGGGTGTTGTTTTGTGAATGCAGGGTTGTATGCAGTCTCCCAATCTTGGCTCCATATTTGATGTGTTCCGTAAGATTAAAATCTCACATATTTACAATCCTTAAACAAGGCACCAGCTCAGTTATAACTCACGTATAATATGCTGAAATTTCAATGAACAATCTTAAAATAAATTTCCAAATATAAACTGATTTATTTCCTTTTATTTAAATTCTCCTTTTTATATATAGATATATTACCGGTTGTTGTATGACTGTAAAAGATTGTAATCAATGTTAGTCTGATTGGTAATGTGGTAAACCTAGACTAGTTACCTGGTGAAACAGTTGCGCCGTAATTCACGGTTAACTTCTCCCCAGACAGCTCACAGCTTTTAACCCGCTTTTATTCTACTATTAGCACCCGATTTCGGCATAGCAAATTCGTGTAGCAATATTACAAGTTGTCTTCAATATATCAGCTCTGCTGGAATCAGATATCGATGTGGGAGTGTGAAAGGCGTTTCTAAGTGTGAACGTATGGAATGCATGTTCGTATGGATGTGAGATGTACGCCATAGGAAATATGGTGAAGGAAAAAATGGTTAGCATTTAAAATGTAATGATGTTATCAAAGAATGTTGAGGCTCACCAGGTAAAAGTACACGTAGTGCGATGTAAATCCTGAAAAGACTAGATCAGAAAATAAGACAATGGAAAGTCCTTATGAGAAGGAGGGATAGGTTTCTCACATGAGATCCTGCAGACCATGGATGAAGGGCAACAGTTTGTGCAGAATTGTTATTTAACTTCAACAGTAACAACAAACAACAGTATTAGCGTTGTCACAACAAATGGCCTCTAGTTCCCTAATGTTACATCCATGCCCGTTCCCAACTGGCCATGGTTGATTGGTTAATGGAGATGGGTGCCTTCAATAACTGCTTACACAACATTACTAATTTACGTAAGTTATTAGTAATAGTTCACCAAAAACAACAAGTCTTAAAAAACTTCATAAAAGACTGATTAAATAACTGTTCCTTTGCGTAATAAATTCTCAACCAATAACAGTAGCAAACAACATCACTACGAAATAAAAACTTACAGAATCGTTATGGTAGAAAGGTACCTTCCAAACTTTAAAAAGAACTTTCATTTAACATGCAGATATAAAAACTTGTACAAAACTCACAGTTAGCAGATATGGTAAATTCCAGTATTTATAACCCGCTGAACTACAGCGCAGAACTGAATTTCAAATGTATCCAATGAGTAATCCGGATAACAAAATTATGTTCACAAATAAGAAATACAATAACTTTATGATGACGCCTATCCGGCATTGGCCACTCTTTCACACACTCGTCAGTTGCTTTGGAAAGTGACAGTTACTGCTCAATCTCCTCACAGTTAAGCAAACTAACACCGCTGAAGTCACTGAAGGTTAATACACGTACCGTATTCCACTACTTTCTTCTCCAATATCATTACATCCTTATTGTGGTCGAACACGCTGCAGCACAGCGTGTTCGGGATGGGCCCACGCTGTCTCGTTTATCTGCCATAGTAAAACACCAACAAACGACATCGTCCACCGCTGTCTGTAATTGCGTCCATACAATTGCAGAGCTTACGGCTTATCGTTCCGCAGCAGAGTTGAATTCCCAAGCGTCTCGGTTACACCATCAGCCCACAACCACAGAGAGCTAAAATTATTAAATACCATCCGAACCCCAACACTCTGCCGTTCTGTCCTTCTCGCTCGGTACTGTCGAATTCTCCACTCCTCGTCGCCAGAGGGCCACACGCCGCCAACTCCGCGCCTCCAGTATCTCTGGCGAGGCCAATATCGACCCTACCACTCGCAGCCGGAACACAATCGTGCCGAAACTAGGCATAAGCTGTATTCCATATTCCTGGATATCAGCAGAGGTTTTGACACTGCTGACTGTTATCGAAGGCACGATCATACGGAACAGTTTCCCAAGCATGTGAGTGGCTCGAAAACTTTTTCAGGAACAGAAACCACTGCTTTGTCAGTGACAGCGAGTCTTCACCATAGACGAGGGTATCACCAGGAATACCAAAAAGAAGTGGTTTTCTATGTACGTAAATGATCTGCCACAAAGGTAAGCGGCAGTCTGCAGCTCTTCGCTGATGATGCTGTGGTGAATGGGAAGGTGTCGTCATTGAGTGACTGTAGGAGGTGTAATATCCACGAGATAATTTTTATCTACAGTGCGACGAGAGGAAATTATGCCTCTAACAATTATAAACGTTGTCTATTCAACATATGAGAAAACAGTGAAAACGATTATAAATATTAATTATTTATGTAATATTTTATGATGTAATTGGACATATCGTTGTGTATCATACAAAGACAATGATAATTGTAACTTCCTTTTATGATATGCGTTTGTCTTCCTTTGTTTTTACCTTTTGTTGGTTGGCTTTTGTAGGTTGCGGACGCATATCAAACTGAGGTCTGTTAAGAAATTGTAATTATTTGTTAATTATTACTTGAGAATAGAGTTCATTATTATTATAAATATGAGTGAATAATTATTTGTAACTTTAATTCCTCTCTCAGTAAGCATTACCTGTGTTAATTATTTCTTTCCGCTGCAAGGAGCGCAGCCATTGATGATAGCGATTTGTATCGCGTTTTTGTCTGTGTTTTCCTTAGAAACAAATCAAATGTTTGCTTGATGAAGTCTAAATAGTGCACAATACGAAAGTAAACTTTAATAAGCATTTCAAATACTTATCTTATTTGCTCTAACAATAGAAAGTCTCTATCAATTGTCTGCCGCCATCTTAACAATTATCTCAGCGGCTAATACCAATTACGCAACTCTGCAGACATAAATGCCGAACGTAATACAAATGTGTAAAAATAAATGTGCACCGGTAGTTCCGAACTCATTTTAATGAAAATAATTCGAATCAGATTGGTTCTTTAAAAACAATGCTCATAGCACGATCGTTATAACAAACTTTTCTAGCTGATGTATGGAGCCGAAATTAATTACGCACGAGTTGCGAAGAATATTGTTTCAGGTAACATACATCAGTGTTGTGCGCGGCTGATATTCGGTGGTTTTAATGATCATTTTGCTGATGATAACTTTACATCATAATCAATAGTTGTATAGAATCTGTTGTATGAACTGTGAGTTAGTGACACTTACACAACTTACAAAGAACACTTTAACACAACGTTAACTTGAAGTTCTTTAGCAACTTGACCAAATCTTTAGTCGGGAGAAAAACTATTTAGTAATTACTCAATGTAATAAAATAAGATTATCATTTTCATCTACAAATTAGTTAAATACCAAACCACTGAATAACAACGCGAACACCACAGAGGATACAAGATGATTTAGAAAAAAATTTCTAATTGGTATGATGAATGGCAGGTGGCTCTAAATGTAGAAAAATCGATGTTATTGCGCATGAGCAGGAGAAGCAAATAAATAATGTCGGAATACAGAATTGTTAGTGTGCTTCTTGACGTACAGTGATTAAACATCCGGACGTAACTTTGTTCAACATCAAACGGAATGAGTATGAAAGGGCTGTAGTAGATAAAGCGAATGGTCGACTTTGGTTTATTGGCAGAATGTTAGGAATGTGTGGTGCATCAGTAAACGACACCGCATATATGACACTAGTGTGATTCGTTGCTGTGTATTGTTCAAGTGGTTGAGGTCCACACTAGGTGAGAATAAAGGACGACTTCGAAGCAATGAACACGCGCGTTGCTAGATCGGTTACCAGTGGGTTCGAACAACTTGCAAATGTTATGGAGATGCTTCGGGAACTCAAATGGGAATCTCTGAACGGAAGGCAGCGTTCCTTTCGAGGACCGCAGTTGAGAAAATTTTGACCGGCAATTCAAACTAACTGCAGAAAAATTCCGTTGTCTCTAACATACATTGTGCGTATGGACTACGAAAACAAGATTTGAGACATCAGGGCACGCACGGAGGCATCCAGACAGTCCTTTCTCCGTCGCTGTATTGCAGGGGGGAACAGGGAATGAAATCTGTGCTAGTGGTGCGGGGTAACCGCTGCCATGCAGCATCCGGCAGCTTGTGCATTATGTGTGCAGATGTAAATATTTTGTGACGCGCTGAAAGACCTGAGTCGAAAAAAGGCCCTGGGAGTAGACAACATTCCATTAGAACTACTGACAGCTTTGGGAGAGCCGGTCCTCACAAAACTCTACCATCTGGTGAGCAAGATATACGAGACAAGCGAAATACCCTCAGACTTCAAGAAGAATATAATAATTCCAATCCCAAAGAAAGCAGGTGTTGACAGATGTGAAAATTACCAAAGTATTACTTTAATAAGTCACAGCTGCAAAATACTAACGCGAATTCTTTATAGACGAATGCAGAAAACTGGTAGAAGCCGATCTCGGGGAAGATCAGTTTGGATTCCGCAGAAATATTGGAACAAGTGAGGCAGTACTGACCCTACAACTTATCCTAGAAAATAGATTAAAGAAAGCCAAACCTACGTTTCTAGAATTTGTTGACTTAGAGAAAGCTTTTGACAACGCCGACTGAAATACTTTCTTTCAAATTCTGAAGGTGGCAGGGGTAAAATACAGGGAGCGAAAGGCTACTTACAATTTGTACAGAAACCAGATGGTAGTTATAAGAGTCGAGGGGCATGAAAGGGAAGCAGTGGTTGGGAAGGGAGTGAGACAGGGTTGTAGCCTCTCCCCGATGTTATTCAATCTGTACATTGAGCAAGCAGTAAAGGAAACAAAAGAAAAATTCTGAGTAGGTATTAAAATCCGCGGAGAAGAAATAAAAACTTTGAGGTTCGCCGATGACATCGTAATTCAGTCAGAGACAGCAAAGGTCCTGACGGAATGAACAGTGTCTTGAAAGAAGGATATAAGATGAACATCAACAAAAGCAAAACGAGGTTAATAGAATGTAGTCGAATTAAATCGTGTGATGCTGAGGGAATTAGATCAGGAAATTACACACTTAAAATAGTAAAGGAGTTTTGATATTTGGTTAGCAAAATAACTGATGATGGTCTAAGTAGAGAGCATATAAAATGTACACTGGCAATGGCAAGGAAAGCCTTTCTGAAGAAGAATAATTTGTTAACATTGAGTATAGATTTAGGTGTCAGGAAGTCGCTTCTGAAAGTATTTGTATGGAGTGGAGCCATGTATGGAAGTGAAACATGGACGATGAATAGTTTAGATAAGAAGAGAATAGAAGCTTTCGAAATGTGGAGATACAGAAAAATGTTGAAGATTAGATGGGTGGAGGTATTGAATAGCATTGGGGGGAAGAGAAATTTGTGGCACAACTTGACAAGAAGAAGGGATCGGTTGGTAGGACACATTTTGAGGCATCAAGGGATCACCAATTTACTATTGGAGGGCAGCGTGGAGGGTAAAAATCGTAGAGGGAGACCAAGAGATGAGTACACTAAGCAGATTCAGAAGGATGCAGGTTGCAGTGGGTACTGGGAGATGAAGAAGCTTGCACAGGATAGAGTAGCATAGAGAGCTGCATCAAACAAGTCTCTGGGCTGAGATTACAACAAGAACAACAACAAGCTACATCATCCAGCCCCTAAAAGTAGCTCTAGAATACAGGAAATATAGAAGATGTTAGGGTGGTGATGAAAAGATTGGCAGAAAAGTAAAGGCCTGGGAAGAGGTAGAATTTTATCCTCAAGGTAAGGACGTGAAAATAACTTCGCATTTGCGAGACACGGTCGGACGTTTCGCAAGCGGCGCTGGAGGAAACTTGTTCGTTGACTGCCGACGTTAATGACGGGGGTGAAGAGGTAGCCCCGGGGGGTGGGGGGGAGGAGGAAGGGAGGGGATGGTTGATGAGTGCAGAGTCACTCATTAGGGGCGCTTCAGTGGGGTGCCCGGCAACGGGGCAGCAGGCTCCTCGCCGGTTGACCAGTCGGGCGCTAATTACACGCCTCTCGCGCTGTGCTCTCGTTAGCGAGGCTTCAGGGCCGCCTGCGGACGCTCGGCATGGCTCTCTTCCCCGCCTCCCTGCTCACCCATACGCCGCCAAATTAAATAATCAGCCGTGTCCACTTCTGCTCTGCCCACCAGCGCCGGCACCAAATATGTGCAGCACAAGCTGGAGCACCAACTGGCGGCTACCCATCACGGAGGCATGCTTTGCTCTATTGCTCTCACTGCAGAAAGGACATCATAAGGCGGTTATGTTTGTCCCTTCCACTGTGACCGATGTATTCGTATCCTAAGTGTGACAGAAAAGGTAATTTCATGTAACGAGGGGTGTTTAATAAGTAACGCAACACACTTTTTTTTTCTGAAAGCAGATTAGTTCTATCCAGAATTGCAATACACCTTGTCATTCCCTACTCTTATGGCGATAAAATCTTATTTTTCGACGTAATCTCCGTTCAATTTGATGTGCTTCCGCCACCTTACTGGGAGGGTCGGCATGCCCGCATGGTACAACTTCACTGGCTGGCGTCAGAGCGAACGTTATGCTGCAAAAGTAACCTCCCCAGTATCCACGGGCTGCTCCCCAGTGCGCCCATGGATCATTCAGCGAACTAGATGGAAGTCGGAAGCTGCGAGATCGGAACTGTTGGGTGGATGAGGAAGAACACTCTGAAACCTTACAGTCGTTTCCGCTCCATAAGCATCAGGTTTCGCTGCTCCCTCGCAACGGGAAATTGCGGAGCCGCCAGTTTCATTGCACGATGCGGTCGGCCGCGGGTGCAACAGAACCCACGTGGACGGGTGGAAAGAAATGAGTCAAGCATCATAATACGTATTTATATGTGTCGTGTCTTTTGCATTTCTTGTACGTGAATGTGAATCGGCACATGAACTTTCCTAATCCTCCTCACACCCTTCCATAAAGCGTGTCCAAATATTAGTTGGGAAGTAGTTCTGTAGTATAGTACAGCCAACCTTACTCCTGGGTGGGGGATCAGAGAGACAGCACAGGCGGGTCAAAGTCAGAGGCAGTTCCAGTGTCACAAGATCTGAGGTGAAGAGGTTGGTCGCGGCCAAGTGGTTCGACCATCCCCTCCACCGGGGCCCAGGAAGACCTCTGGGTGCCCGCGATATTCTGGGAGTGTTACAGAAGAGGGGTAAGTGAGCAGACATACCCTCAGTGCGTCTGTCTGGATGTTCACGCGCGGAAGAGAGGCATTTGAATATTTGCACTAATTCTTTTATTTCCAGCTTCTAATTGTGTAAGGAAATGAATGTTCTCGTTTAATTTCAGAAATTTGCCCCCATGTGTTAATGTATCTGGTCTTCAGTTTGCCCGTTATCCTCCTCACATAGTGGATGTCCTATGTAAAATATTGGGAGACTTTGGTGGTATACATTTGGCCAACGCAATTCCATCTTGCCCATAGAAATGTGCGTGTAGTATAGTATACAAAATACCCGAGCTATAAGTTGTACACTTGTAATATCAGTAAACTGGAACAATTGTTGCAATCGCTGTAAAGTCGAGAGATAATGTTTAAAATAAATAGGTAATCAATTGTCATCAATCTTTAACGTACCCCAAAAATCAGATAGGAGTCAAGTTAAAGGAATTCATTTAAAATAAAAGAAATAGAATGCAGGGAACCACACATCAGCGTGTTGAGCCCTCCAGCCCCTTGCCTAGTACCGTACAGAAAGGGCACGCTCTCTAGGTAGCGCTCTCAAGCTCCCTTCCCCAGCTACCCGTTGCGCAATTTTCATTCAGGGCTTGACGACATCAACTTTCACCTGGCGTCCCTAGGCAAGGAGGTTTGAGGTAATCTTTCGACTCTATTGAAGTTAAGCGAGTCCCCCACAGGTGCGCAGTCTTCTGTGAGGCTTTGCGTTGTCATTTGAATTTTTGTGGCGACGAAACGCCGAAATTGTTCCTTCAGTTTCCTGAGGGATAGTACAAAGCACATCAGAGCTGATGGTTGTACCGTGAGAGAGGACGTCAAAGAGAACAGCGCCTTCAGAGTATGAGAAGACAGTTATCAAGACTAACGGCTGAGGGTGCAGCTTTGAACTTCTTCTTCGGAGGAAAGTTGGGGTAGCGCCACTCCATGGATTGGCGGTTTGCTCGCGGTTCGAAGTAATGAAACAACGTTCCGTCGCCTGTGACGACGTTCGACAAAAATTGTCTTCTGATCTTCTGTTAGGTACCGAAGAACGCAGCAGCACACACCTTTGAGTACCCCTACTGGTGGACGAGTGTGTCAGCACTTCCACCGGAGAGCCGGCCGCGGTGAGCGAGCTGTTCTAGGCACTACGGACTGGAACCGCGCGACCACTACGGTCGCAGGTTCGAATCCTGCCTCGGGCATGGACGTGTGTGATGTCATTAGGTTAGTTAAGTTTAAGTAGTTCTAAGTTCTAGGGGACTGATGACCATAGAAGTTAAGTCCTATAGTGCTCAGAGCCATTTGAACCAACTACCACCAGAGACGTCCATTTCTGCTGTGAGGTGTTTGACTCTGATCCATCGATAACTTTTCTGGAAACAAGAAACCTTCTCCGTAGGAATCAGCACGGGTTTACAAATGACGATCGCGTGAAACCCAGCTCGCGCTATTCGTCCACGAGAGTCACGGATTCCCAGGTAGATGCCGTGTTTCTTGACTTCCGCAAGGCGTTCGATACAAATGGTTCAAATGGCTCTGAGCACTATGGGACTTAACTTCTGAGGCCATCAGTCCCCTAGAACTCAGTACTACTTAAACCTAACTAACCGAAGTACATCACACACATCCGTGCCCGAGGCAGGATTCGAACCTGCGACCGTAGAGGTAGCGCGGTTCCAGACTTGAGCACCTAGAACTGCTCGGCCACACCGGCCGGCCGTTCGATACAGTTCCCCACAGTCGCTTAATGAATAAAGTAAGAGCATATGGACTTTCAGACCAATTGTGTGATTGTATTGAAGAGTGCCTAGATAAGAGAACGCAGCATGTCATCCTTAATGGAGAGAAGTCTTCCGTAGCAAGAATGGTTTCAGGTGTGCGTCAGGGGAGTGTCGTAGGACCGTTGCTATTCAGGAGGTACATAAATGACCTTGTGGATAACATCGGAAGTTCACTGAGGTTTTTTGGGGATGATGCTGTAGTATATCGAGAGGTTGTAACAATGGAAAATTGTATTGAAATGCAGGAGGATCTGCAAAGAATTGACGCATGGTGCAGGGAATGGCAATTGAATCTCAATGTAGACAAGTGTAATGTGCTGCGAATACATAGAAAGAAAGATCTTTCACCAACTGGAAGCAGTTAATTCCGTGAATTATCTGGGAGTAGGTATTAGGAGTGATTTAAAATGGAATGATAATATAAAGTTGATCGTCGGTAAAGCAGATGCCAGACTGAGATTCATTGGAAGAATCCAAAGGAAATGCAATCCGAAAACAAAGGGAGTAGGTTACAGTACACTTGTTCGCCCACTGCTTGAATATTGCTCACCGGTGTGGGATCCGTACCAGATAGGGTTGATAGAAGAGATACAGAAGATCCAACGGAGAGCAGCGCGCTTCGTTTCAGGATCATTTAGTAATCGCGAAAGCGTTACGGAGATAATAGATGAACTCCAGTGGAAGACTTTGCAAGAGAGAGGCTCAGTAACTCGGTACGAGCTTTTGTTGAAGTTTCGAAAACATACCTTCACCAAGGAGTCAAGCAGTATAGTGCTCCCTTCTACGTATATCTCGCGAAGAGACAATAAGGATAAAATCAGAGAGATTAGAGCCCACACAGAGGCATACCGACAATCTTTCTTTCCACGAACAATACGACACTGGCATAGAAGTGAGAACCGATAGAGGTACTCAAAGTACCCTCCGCCACACACCGTCAGGTTGCTTGCGGAGTACGGTTGTAGATGTAGATGTAGACAGTGCCCGCATTTTCGAACATTACGGCGATCATCGCTGTGTACAGTCGGCTTGTACGCGGCAGATCGAACAGGTTTGCTCGACCATGTTGGATGATAACGGACGACTCTCCCAACTACTCACCGTGCTTTCGTTCGCTGCCAGATCTCCGTAGACATTATGCAAGTGCCTATGAATATCGGCGATGCTCTGGTTTTTCGCCAAAAGAATCTCAGTGACAGCTGTATGCTTAAAAATGCACATCCGTTACACACGCCATTTTGAAGGCAATTTATAGCACCGCCACCCGTCGGGACTTCATGAAACTATAGAGGCTAAAGTGAGAATATTCCATGATGTCCCACAACAAATTAAGGATTTTCTCAACCGAAATTGGCGGAGAAAAATAGTGTTACGATTTTTGCCGTCAGGGTATATTTATCTCCTACTTTATTCTGTTGCAAGCGTAATTTCCAGTTGAATATACAGCCGTTATTAATTGTGTCCGCTGTCATGTTGCTGAGAGACAATTAAAATATGATATACCGTAATAAAAATAATGTTTTATGTGACGCTGTCATTTTGCTGAGCGACAATTACAATCAGATGTACCGCAATAAAAATAATGTTTTATGTGAAGTATGTAATGTAACTGTGAATCAGATAGAAAAATGAATCTTTCAATTAATTAATCTGGTTGGGGAGGTATATAACGGAAATATTACATGCGGGATACCTTTAGAATATTACATACAACAGTAATCAGTTAACTAGCAAATTATTATTAAATCATTTTCTAATTGAGACAACGACAGAAATCTTTTTTCTTAATCTAGCGCAAAAGATACAATCCAGGTAGCAAATTCCTAGTACGCACAAGATTTGGTATGTAGGATATCCGCAACACAGACATTATAATAAATTTAGACAGATCTGCTTCAGTTGTACTAATAATTATTCAAACCACGACCGGTTTCGGGATTCTAAAATCTCGTCTTCATGTGTACTAAACTGTAACACACGAAGGAGAGGAAGGGAGTAGTATACTGCAAAATATGTCAAAAACATAAAGATCAGATTACCGAGACAAGGCGACTTACTTATTGTATTTGGTGACACATAATATGCGGTTGGGCCAGCCATTGCAAGAGCTCCACTCATTGCATGTTGGCGAAATCAGAAACAAGGAAACAAAGGATAGGGTCGAATAATCAAATTGACCTAAAATGTAATGTCTGGGCGGACGGGACGAAGTAAGCGGAAGCCGAGAACAAACACAGTGCTCACCCTAACCGCCGCCGGGCAGCCTAACCGTAAGGACATCAAACACTGCTGAGTGGACGTTGTACAAGCAAGTGAACTGACGTTAACAGCGATGTCATAGAAAATCTGGACTGACGGGTGAGGGCGCTTACAATTATGGTGACGTTATGAGTGTGGGAGAGTTATTCGCCCACCTAGTCATGGTACTGAGGACAGATCAATTTGTTGTATGGCTGAAAGGTAGCAGTCAAGGTATCAGGGCGCGCAGTCGCAGTTCCAGCTTCGAGCTAGGTGACCGGTACGGGAGAGTCCAGGTACAAAGACTAGCAGCGTAACCACAAATGGTATAAATCCCATCGTTGGGAATTTGGATGACTGTTGTTCGCTTTGCCTTTGTGCAGAATACGTTCCAGAAAATGGCCGCGTGTCATGCAATGTTAAAAATGGCGAAGATACAGTGTTTGGAGTTTCGACAGTAGCTCATACCAAGTATCAAAGCAAATGCGAATTCGGTGATCGCAGATAAACGAGGGGCATCCAGTGACATAACAACATTGCAATATTCCTGATTTCACTGTCAATAAACCTCTGAATTAACAAGGAGCCATGCCGATTCAACAAACGATATCTCTGATGACAGCATGGCACCGTAGTGATCATCTCTGAAAGCTACGTCTCTGTGTCTACTTTATTTCTTGGTTAATTACGTCTTTCATACCTTTTTTAATTACGCAAATGTTTGTCAGAAAATAAACACAGCATGAATGTCTCATATGTTGTCATGCTTGCGTATTTATTTAGTGAATAGTTTATTGTTTTATCAGAAACTTCCCTTAAATGCTGACTGTAAGTCTTATTAGAAAACTATTCTGATGTAAAAGAGGGCCAAATGACGCTTTTGTCAAGCAGGCATAACTAATTGTTTAAAAAATATTTAGCATCAGTCTGTAGTGATTTAACGTGAGCATACTTGTAGAAGAATATTGGCTTAATTAGTTAGGAACCAACTACACTGAAGACCCAAAGAAACTGGTACACCTTCCTAATATCATGTAGGAGCCCGAGAACATGCAGAAGGGCCGCAACACGACGTGGCATGGACTCGACTGTTCTCTGAAGTAGTGCTGCAGGGAACTGACACCATGAATCCTGCAAGGCTGTCCATAAATCCGTAACATTATGAGGTGGTGAGATTTCTTCTGAACAGCACGACGCAAGGCATCCAAGATATCCTGAATGTTGTTCTTGTTTGGGGAGTTTGGTGGTCAGCGGAAGTGTTTAAACTCAGAAGAGTGTTCCTGGAGCCACTGTGTAGGAATTCCGGACGTGTGAGGTGTCGCATTGTCCTGCTGGTATTGCCCAAGTCCGTCGTAATGCACAAAGGACATGAATGGATGCAGGTGATCAGACAGGATGCTTACTCACGTATCACCTGTCAGAGTCGTA
Source organism: Schistocerca serialis cubense (assembly GCF_023864345.2). NCBI lineage: Eukaryota > Metazoa > Arthropoda > Insecta > Orthoptera > Acrididae > Schistocerca > Schistocerca serialis. The sequence goes on along the minus strand of NC_064646.1, from coordinate 91,116,116 downwards.
TCTAGACGCATAATGCGTCTCTTATCACTCTAACTGCACGCGCCCACACCATTACAGAGCCTCCAGCAACATGAATAGTCCCCTGCTGACATGCAAGGCCCATATATGAGATAGTTTCCATACCTGTACACGTCCACCCACTCGATACAAATTGAATCGTGACTCGTCTGACCAGATAACATGTTTCCAGACATCAACAGTCCAATGTCGGTATTGACGTGCCTAGACGAGGCGTTGATCTTGTGTCGTGCAGTCATCAAGGGTACACGATCGGGCGTTTGGCTCCGAAAGCCCATATCGATGATGTTTCGTTGAATGGATTGCACCCTGACACTTGTGGATGGTCCAGTATTAAAATCTGCAGCAATTTGCGGAAGGGTTGCACTTCTGTCACGTTGAACGATTCTCTTCAGTCGTCGTTGGTCCCTTTGTTGCAGGATCTTTCTCCGACCGCAGCGATGTCGGATACTTTGTGTTTTACAGCATTCTTGATATTCACGACACACTCTTGAAATGGTCGTACGGCAAAATCCCGATTTCATCGCTGTGTCCCAAGGCTGGTGTGCCAACTGTAATACCACGTTCAGACTCTCTTAAATCTTGATAACCTGCCATTGTAGCAGTAGTAAGCGATCTAACAACTGCACCAGAATTTATTGTTTTATGTAGGCGTTGGCTACCGCAGCTCTGTATTCTGCCTGTTTACACATCTCTGTATTTGAATACGCATTCCTATACCAGTTTCCTTGGCACTTCAGTGTATTACTTATATTTAATGAAAATGATGTGAGTGTAACCGAATGTTTATGACATTCCTTAATTTAAATGTTGTTGTAATATATTTGTTTGCTCAGGGAAGTGGTCTAGATGAGTCAAAGCATGTCTACAGCTCGTAAGAACGATGTATTTTTGTGGTGACCGGGACTTCTCGAGTGAAAAGCTCAAGGAAGCGATTCTGGAGTTTCACGTGTTTTCTGGGGGGAGAGAGACTTGCCTAGAGTAACGTGCGCGATTCCACCGTCTAGGTGATTGATCGTGGGCGGTAAACAGCCGCTACCATATTTTAACTTGTGGAGGGACATTACATTTAGGGAGGTCTGAATGTACTCCTAATGTGCTGTGAGGATAGAAACAGAATGAGTTACTACTGCTTATGTCACGTGTCTCAATTTGTGGATTATCATTTTGGACTCTGAACTATTTCTAATTGGTGAATACGTCGTATATTGTCATCAATATATGAACTTATCTTTGATGATAATTCAGTTTCGCAAATTTGCTACCATTCTCTTATTTCTCTCAACGTAACTTGACTGCACTTGATAGGGGAACTTTCTGAATAGCCTAAGACCACATTCCGATTTTTTGAGATGTTATTTCTCTATTAAACATTGTTCAACATAGTTCTCTATGGACCACATTAAATGTAGCAGTCAGAATGGAGACATTGTTATAAAATTATGAATTTAACTTTCATTTTGTATTTGTGTATATTTTATTAACCCGCACTTGTTGTTGTTGTTGTGGTCTTCAGTCCTGAGACTGGTTTGATGCAGCTCTCCATGCTACTCTTTCCTTATACAGCTTCTTGATCTCCCAGTACCTACTGCATCCTACATCCTTCTGAATCTGTTTAGTGTATTCATCTCTTGGTCTCCCTCTACGATTTTTACCCTCCACGCTGCCCTCCAGTACTAAATTGGTGATCCCTTGATGCCTCAAAATACACTCCTGGAAATGGAAAAAAGAACACATTGACACCGGTGTGTCAGACCCACCATACTTGCTCCGGACATTGCGAGAGGGCTGTACAAGCAATGATCACACGCACGGCACAGTGGACACACCAGGAACCGCAGTGTTGGTCATCGAATGGCGCTAGCTGCGCAGCATTTGTGCACCGCCGCCGTCAGTGTCAGCCAGTTTGCCGTGGCATACGGAGCTCCATCGCAGTCTTTAACACTGGTAGCATGCCGCGACAGCGTGGACGTGAACCGTATGTGCAGTTGACGGACTTTGAGCGAGGGCGTATAGTGGGCATGTGGGAGGCCGGGTGGACGTACCGCCGAATTGCTCAACACGTGGGGCGTGAGGTCTCCACAGTACATCGATGTTGTCGCCAGTGGTCGGCGGAAGGTGCACGTGCCCGTCGACCTGGGACCTGACCGCAGCGACGCACGGATGCACGCCAAGACCGTAGGATCCTACGCAGTGCCGTAGGGGACCGCACCGCCACTTCCCAGCAAATTAGGGACACTGTTGCTCCTGGGGTATCGGCGAGGACCATTCGCAACCGTCTCCATGAAGCTGGGCTACGGTCCCGCACACCGTTAGGCCGTCTTCCGCTCACGCCCCAACATCGTGCAGCCCGCCTCCAGTGGTGTCGCGACAGGCGTGAATGGAGGGACGAATGGAGACGTGTCGTCTTCAGCGATGAGAGTCGCTTCTGCCTTGGTGCCAATGATGGTCGTATGCGTGTTTGGCGCCGTGCAGGTGAGCGCCACAATCAGGACTGCATACGACCGAGGCACACAGGGCCAACACCCGGCATCATGGTGTGGGGAGCGATCTCCTACACTGGCCGTACACCACTGGTGATCGTCGAGGGGACACTGAATAGTGCATGGTACATCCAAACCGTCATCGAACCCATCGTTCTACCATTCCTAGACCGGCAAGGGAACTTGCTGTTCCAACAGGACAATGCACGTCCGCATGTATCCCGTGCCACCCAACGTGCCCTAGAAGGTGTACGTCAACTACCCTGGCCAGCAAGATCTCCGGATCTGTCCCCCATTGAGCATGTTTGGGACTGGATGAAGCGTCGTCTCACGCGGTCTGCACGTCCAGCACGAACGCTGGTCCAACTGAGGCGCCAGGTGGAAATGGCATGGCAAGCCGTTCCACAGGACTACATCCAGCATCTCTACGATCGTCTCCATGGGAGAATAGCAGCCTGCATTGCTGCGAAAGGTGGATATACACTGTACTAGTGCCGACATTGTGCATGCTCTGTTGCCTGTGTCTATGTGCCTGTGGTTCTGTCAGTGTGATCATGTGATGTATCTGACCCCAGGAATGTGTCAATAAAGTTTCCCCTTCCTGGGACAATGAATTCACGGTATTCTTATTTCAATTTCCAGGAGTGTATGTCCTACCAACCGATCCCTTCTTCTTGTCAAGTTGTGCCACAAATTTCTCTTCCCCCCAATGCTATTCAATACCTCCTCATTAGTTATGTGATCTACCCATGTAATCTTCAGCATTCTTCTGTAGCACCACATTACGAAAGCTTCTATTCTCTTCTTGTTTAAACTATTTATCGTCCATGTTTCACTACCATACATCGCTACACTCCATACAAATACTTTCAGAAACGACTTCCTGGCACTGAAATCTATACTCGATGTTAACAGATTCCTCTTCTTCAGAAACGCTTTCCTTGCCATTGCCAATCTACATTTTATATCCTCTCTACTTCGACAATCATCAGTTATTTTGCTCCCCAAATATCAAAACTTCTTTACTACTTTAAGTGTCTCATTTCCTAATCGAATTCCCTCACCATCACCCGATTTAATTCGACTACATTTCGTTATCTCCGTTTTGCTTTTGTTGATGGTCATCTTATATCCTCCTTTCAAGACACTGTCCATTCCATTCAGTTGCTCTTCCAGGTCTTTTGCTGTCTCTGGCAGAATTACAATGTCATCGGCGAATCTCAAAGTTTTTATTTCTTCTCCATGGATTTTAGTACCTACTCAGAATTTTTCTTTTGTTCACTGCTTGCCCAATATACAGCTTGAATAACATCGGGGAGAGGCTACAATTCTGTCTCACTCCCTTCCCAACCACTGCTTCCCTTTCATGTCCCTCGACTCTTATAACTGCCATCTGGTTTCTGTACAAATTGTAAATAGCCTTTCGCTCCCTGTATTTTACCCCTGCCCACCATCAGAATAAATAGAAATGGAAAATTTGTGGTAAAGTCTTATCGGACCAAACTGCTGAGGTCATCAGTCCCTAAGCTTAAACACTATTTAATCTAACTTATACTAACTTACGCTAAGGACGACACACACACCAATGCCGGAGGGAGGAAGCCGTGCGGACCGTGACAGGATCCCCCAGATCGCTCGGTTACCCGCGCGGCTCAGGGCATGAGAGCAAACGTGCGCCGCTACTACATTGAGGCATTCTTTTTAAACAAAGCCGTGGACTGTCCAAGTACCCGAAGTACGAGTAATCGCGGGTAAATTCACAATAAGCCTGCTTATATGGACTGCTGTTTAGAAGTGCAGCTGCGCAGCAGTAACCATTAGTTACCGTCACATTCTTCATTTAAGGACATAACGAATATGAGCTAGTTGTGGTATGCCGATTCGCTAAATAGCTCTCAAGCATGTAACACACAAAAATGATCAGTTTGGGCTCCACAGTTTATACAAAGGAGTAATTGTACGGAAAGATGGCTAAGAGGGGATTCAACTAAGTGAATCGAAGAAGAAGTAAGTCTAAAACTCACAGACTAGTAAAAATATACGCTATAATAGGCAACAAGGCAATGGTAGATAGGCCAAATGAGTGAAGAGAGTGAATAGGCAGTAAAAGCCGTGATAAAGAAATACTACTCCTTTGTATAATGTTTAGTCCACAACCAGATCATTTTTGTGTTTTACTTAGATACTGACTCTAGCACATCCACATTTCAGATTTGTGATGGCTTTTATAAATTTTATTTTATTTATATTTATTTTTTGTCACCTGAGCCCACAAAGTACCATAGAAGTGACCATTTTCTGAGCATGGTCTCTATCACCATCAATTTTTATCACTGTTGTTATTGGTTTTATTCCTTGATCGTACATTTTACCCACGTACCATTATCTTCTTGCCTGAAAAAGGTCACATAATGCCACACGCTTGAGAGTACTTAGTCTTTCGGCATCTTACAGCTCTTTGATGGTCTATCATGTCCTTAAATGAAGTATTGTAAGCACTCTGACCAGTGACTCCAGATTTCCTACATCGTCGCTGATAACGTCAGTTGACTCGCTTGTACACCGCTGACGCCTGCGCCGCAACGCGTTTCCAGATCTCCAGCAACGCCCTCAGCTCACGAGTGTTTGGCGTTCCTACCGTGCGGCTGCCCGGCGTCGGACAGTGTGAATACTGTTTGTTCTCGGCTTCTGTTTACTTCGGCCCATCCACCCAGACTTATACTTTTAGATCAGTTTGATTATTGGTCCCTTCCCCTCTTCCATTTTTACTATTTCTACGAATATGCAATGATTGAAACTCTTGCACTCACTGGCCCGACCGCATGTTATGTATTACCAATTACTATACGTGATTAACTTCGTTTCGGCAGTATAGTCTTTTGGTTTTGCATTATATTTCTTCCCTCCTCTTCTTTGTATGTTAAGTCTTAGACACCTGAAGATGGGATTTTAAAACCCCGAAACCGGTCGTGGTTTGAATAAATATTAGCGCAACTGAAACAAATATCTCCTGATTAATTAGCGCATTATATGGCTGTGAGTGGGGCACCTGTCTTTGTAAACACATCGGAATGAACGAAGCAATGCAATGACAAATCGGGCATCTTAATTTACGGTTTGCTCAGTGGGAACGCCCAAATACAATAGACCCATACTGCCGTTTTGACGTTTCCCTTCGTCGACAAACTTTTCCGCGCTTATTCTACGCAAGTGACTGACGCACACTCTCGCGCACGCGCACCCACAAACACACACACACACACAAACACACACACACACACACACACACACACACACACACACACACACGCTCACACTACTTAACTGGCCTGGCTTATCTCAGCTGTAGAGGGTCACATAGCCGCCTTTCAATCCCAACTACATGGAAAAAAAGAACCAAATAAGTCAAAATCGTTCCACCAAAGCAACTTTTACTTTCATAATAAGCAACGAAGACAAGAAGTAGTTCGCAAAAGTAAACAATTGTTTCAAGGTATTCGCTTCAGTTTCAATTGTAATTTTAAAATTTTCCACCAAAGTAACCATCATTATCGTAGTATATAAGGCCTGCCGGAGTGGCCGTGCGATTCTAGGCGCGACAGTCTGGAACCGAGCGACCGCTACGGTCGCAGGTTCGAATCCTGCCTCCGGCATGGATGTGTGTGATGTCCTTAGGTTAGTTAGGTTCAATTAGTTCTAAGTTCTAGGCGACTGATGACCTTAGAAGTTAAGTCGCATAGTGCTAAGAGCCATTTGAACCATTTTTTTTAACGAATACAAGAAGAAATTGGCACAAAGTAAATAACCAGGTGTTTTAAGGACGATGTGTTGTAAGTAGGCTGTTTAGGTTTTCTTATTGGTAACGCCACGTAGCGCTCTGTATGAAAATCACTGGCTGTGCTGTGTGCAGTCTGTGGCTAGTTTGCATTGTTGCCTGCCATTGTAGTGTTGCGCAGCTGGATGTTAACAGCGCGTAGCGCTGGGCAGTTGGAGGTGAGCCGCCAGCAGTGGTGGATGTGGGGAGAGAAATGGCGGAGTTTTGAAATTTGTAAGACTGGATGTCATGAACTGCTATATATATATAATGACTTTTGATGACTATTAAGGAAAATACATTGTTTGTTCTCTATTAAAATCTTTCATTTGCTAACTATGCCTATCAGTAGTTAGTGGCTTCCGTAGTTTGAATCTTTTATTTAGCTGGCAGTAGTGGCGCTCGCTGTATTGCAGTAGTTCGAGTAACCAAGATTTTTGTGAGGTAAGTCATTTGAGAAACGTATAGGTTAAAGTTAGTCAGGGCCATTCTTTTGTAGGGATTTTTGAAAGTCAGTTTGCGTTGCGCTAAAAAATATTGTGTGTCAGTAATTTTTCTAAGTGGACGTTTCAGTGTCACTTTGGAACGTAATTTTAAAATGTCCCACAAAATTTGCCTTCATTATCGTTATAAGCAATGGATACAACAAGAAACTGGTGTAAAGTAAACAGGGAGCCTTTTTTTTTACTTTGGAATCAGCAAGTACAAAGTTTTCAATCATCTGTCACTGCATGTGACATATTTGAAAGAAAATTCGCGTTTTTCCTAAACACAATCAAGCATTTCGGAACTTCCATTAACTCATGAGGACTATAAGTTTAGAGCCCTAAGTAACAAGCAAAAATGTGTCTGAAATTTAATGAATCCTGTACCACAAGTCATCATTGCCCATATGGTTCCATTTAGAAATCGCTCGTACTGGCAGTGGTACGAATTCCCTTTAACGCTGCAACAGCTTTAGATGCAGGTAGTTTAACAGTTTCAACGATCTCCTCACTTTTTTCTGCGTCTTCCGATCTCTGTCTTTCTCTACAGTTTTCACGCTCTACAGCACGCTCTAGTACCATGACAGTCACTTCCTGATGTTTAGCGCATGTCCTATCTTCCTGTCCCTTCTTCTTGTCAGTGCTTCCCATAAATTCCTTTCCTCGTCTATCCTTCGAAGAACTCCGCTTTACTTACCTTACCAGTCAGCATAATCTTAAACATTCTTCTGTAGCACCACATCTCAAGTGCTTCTATTCTTCTCTTTTTCCAGTTTTCCCATAGCCCGTGTCTCACTACCATACAACGCTATGCTCCAGACGTAAATTCTGAGAAATTTCATCCTGAAATTAATACATATGTTTGATTCTATTAGACTTCTTTTGGCCAGGAATACCCTTCTCGCCAGTGCTAGTCGGCTTTTTATGTCCTCCTTGCTGCGTCCGTCGTGGGTTATTTTGCTACCTAGGTAGCAGAATTCCTTAACTTCATCTACATCGTGTCCACCAATTCAGATGTTACGTTTCTTGCTGGTATCGTTTCTGCCACTTCTCATCACTTTAGTCTTTCTTCGATTTATCCTCAATCCATATTCTGCACTCATTAGACTTTTCATTCCATTGAACAGATACTGCAATTCTTCGTCACTTTCACCCAGAATAACAAACTACTCTACGAATCTTAACACTGAAACCCATTTCCCTTGAATTTTAATGCCACTCTTGAGCCACTATTTACTTCCGTCATTGCTTTCTAGACATACGGATTAAACAGCAGGGGTGAAAGATTACATACCCGTCTTACACCCTTTTTAATCCGTGCATTTCGTTCTTGGTCTTCCACTCTCATTGTTCCCCCTTGGTCCTCTAGATATTGTATCTTATCCGTCTATCCCTGTAGCTTACCTCTATTTTTCTCATAATTTCGATAATCTCGCACCATTTTCCATTGACGAACGCCATTTCACGGTCACAGGTGCCCACTTAACTTCCTAGTCAGATAGCGTTTTTGAGTGTTTGATTTTCTTTAAAGTCAGATTGCACTTAGACAGTCCTTAACCTTTCAATATTAAATTGCATATCAGGGGTCATTAGTCAGGTGCCCCGACCCTTATTCCAAGCACGTTTGAATGATAGCAAGATTTTATGAAGTTATGTTCTTGAATGTTGTTAATGAATAAATTATACAACATACCGATTTAAAACGATGCTCCCAGTCATTTATTAACAAACCCCCCTACAGTGTTTTTTCGGTGAAAAGAATTCTTTGTTGGACGCTCATATTGTCCTGACGCCGCACACGAAACGAGCGACACAATTCCATGCATCTTCTGCAGTCCCGATGGTCATCCCCTCGTGAAGTGTGATGTGGCGGGCATTGAAGCAAATGCGAAGAACGGTAGGATCATTTCTTGCAGAGGCACACGCAGTGTCTGTGGATGTAACAAGTGGATTAGGAGCGCCACCTGTCAGAGCATCTGTTTCGTAGGCTCCTCTCGGTGCTAGCCTTCTCCTTACCCTCTAGTACGCCTTCAGTAACAATTTTTTTTTTCACATTCGCTGTATTGGCTTTTCTGATTGGAAACCGTCTGTTAGAATGTCTTCGGGAGTATAGGTGTTCTCATCTAGTACCTTCCGCAGTCTCCGTAAAGAAAGGCGAATTTCTAGATTCTCTTGATTTGTGAAAACCTTTTTTTTTTTAAATTAACCATCACGCTAAACACTTGAATGACAGGGACGGAAGGAAAGCTACATTTCCTCTTTGCCCGTTTCATACCGGTATTGTGGCGGTGCAACACTGTGTCCTTATCCAACGGGACGTATTTCCTTTTTTGGGCATGAAATCATTAACTTTTGCATAGGACAGCAATCGGTTTCGTGTGTAGAATAGGTAACTCCTACATTATAAAACTTTGACTACAGCAAAACTAGTAATCAGGATTTGAAGAGTGGAACGCTGTTTAATTTATACGAATGAGTGGTGCCTCTTCCTTCAGACATGTCTGAAGGAACAGACACTTCGCACTCACTTAATTTGATTGACCTAGCTGGGCAATAGATCCACCTTCTTCATTGTGGCTGCACAAATACGTCCGACTTCCTGTGGGATTCTCAGAGAGTGAATATGAGGAAATGTAGAGGGACTGGGGATAGGTGGCGCTCGTTAAGAACGTGGATCGGGCGTGAGGCGCACTGAGACGTTCCGCGCATTTACGATTACGCTGTTTCTCTGATAGCGCATTGGTTATTGCACCTGTTTATTAAGCAGAAGATCCTGGGTTCGAATCCCTGTCCAACACGTACTTTCACTCGTCGCCGCTGACTCCGCGTGATGCCCCAACGCAGCTGACAGCAGTTATCCCCTTCCATTCCTTCCATGTTTTCCCCTCACTGCCTTCAATTTACATATGCTGTTCAATTTGTTTCACTTAGAAGTACGATAACAACACGAGATATTACTACAATCCTATTTGGAAAAGCTTACCGATGTCTCCTTAATTAAAACAGATATGAAAGGAGACTATACGTTTCACCATTAGCTGATCACCCCCTGCAGGCCATTTGCGAAACGATTTTTCAAAAAACTTCTCGCAATAAAGACGGTGGATAGAACCCCCACAGCAAGCACCTTCGACTCTGGAAACAAACGTAGGTACTCTAATAAGATCCGATTTTATTCATTTTCAACTGTTAAGAATACTTGTGCAATCACCAAGTGTAAACGACATTTGATATTTAGATTTTCAGACTGCTTCTTTACGGGAATTGTTGGAAGGAGTTAGTGTGGTGGACGTTGTGGCCGAGCGGTTCTAGGCGCTTCAGTCCGGAACCGCGGTGCTGCTACGGTCGCAAGTTCGAATCCTGCCTCGGGCATGAATGTGTGTAATGTGCTTAGGTTAGTTAGGTTTAAGTAGTTCTAAGTCTAGGTGACTGATGATCTCAGATGATAAGTCCCATAGTACTCTGAGCCATTTGAACCAGTTAGTGTGGCGCGTCGTGTGAGCGTTTCTTTCTCATGAACGATTGAGCTGCTGCTCACATTTGAGGTCTAGTACATTTTGCTTGGTTCAGTCGAGACATAAAGCAACAATCGTATATCGCGTTCCATTCCTTTACGTTCGTTTCTCAAGCAGAACTTGTAGAAAGCGAGAGAAAATATTATGCAGAAACATCTGTTCCTTTAGTTTTATAGTTGCTATCCTAGGTGAACACTAGCGGTGGAAGGAAATCAGAGAGAAATAGGCATGCGGACACTGTCCTTGTTCCCATTGGCAATCCAGCATAAGCTACTGCTCAGATTCGCACTTGGAATCTTTTTTTCTCCTCAAGCTTTCACGAACTTTCCCGCATTTCTATAAGTTATGACGTTGTACGTCCGAGAAAGAGGAAATATTTTAAAACATTTGTTGCTCATGCTGTAACAGTACCAATCAACCAGCCGATTACACAATAATTTTCGAGAGTATAATATTCACATAAATCTCGGTTTACTGTTTGCGTATTTGCCGAATCTAATACTCCCTCTCTCTCTCTCTCTCTCTCTCTCTCTCTCTCTCTGTCTTGTACGCTCACGCATACACGTGGAGGCAGTAAACGAGAGGAAATGTCAGAAGGAGATACGCAGGGAAGGAAAAGAGAGACAAAAAGGAGGAGAGGGGGAGTCTGGGATGAAATAGATACAGAAATCTTGCTTTTTCTGTGCATCATCAGTCAATAACTGTTTCGATGCGGCTCGTCAAGATATCCTCTTTTTACAGATCTACAAATTTCAGAATATCACTGAACCCGATGATCTCAGTGATTTGTTGTAGACCGTATGTTACACTCTCTGTCTTCCCAAACATGTTTTGTCCACTATAGTTGTCTGTTGTGCTATGGAAATTATTCCCTGATGTCTTAGCGCACGTCCTCTCATACTATCTACTCGTCTAGTTAGTTATATTAAGCATATACATTACGGCAGGCTTAATTAAAGGAGTGTACATTCAGATACCGGTTACACATATGAAATAGGTTTCTTTATTTCCATTGACTAGTGTCCGAGCCTTCCCAGTCCATCTTCAGAGGAGGTAGATTAGATTAGATTAACACTTGTTCTACAAATCGTGAATACGACCGTTCGTGTTGATGAGGAAAGTGTCAGTTTAACAAAAGTTACTTTAGAAATCACAATTCAATGTCGGTTTTTTTAAATCTTAATAACTCTGTGGTTAATTACTTATACCTAAAAATTCATCCACTCACTAGAAGACATTGAGCAATTAATTTAATTAGTTTTTAATGGTGGTCAGACTTTTGACACTATATGGTTAATGACCAAAGACTTTTGTGGCAGCATAATTCACTCCTTTCGGCGCTAAAGTTGGATTTAGCCCAGGATAGTGTTGTAGCTGTACACATTGCTAATGCTTTTGAAATGGGATGGATTATTAATAACAAGTTTATTAAGTTAATATACGAGGGTTGCCCAGAAAGTAATGGACCGCATCTTTTTTCTCAGCCGAATACAATGCTAGGAATGCGAAACGTTACGTATGTATTGTCTGAAGCCTGAGCGAGCGTGCCAAGTTTCCGTGACTTCCGACAGATATCATAGCTGCAGGATAGTTTCAAAATGGCGTCTGAGGTGACGTACGTTACAAACAACGTGCTGTAATTAAATTTCTCAGTGGAGAGAAAGAAACTGCGATAAATATTCACAAGCGCTTGTTCAAAGCCTATGGAGCATCTGCTGTTGGCAGAAGTACAGTTAGTCGTTGGGCGCTGAGGATGAGATTACAATGAAATGAACATCCTTAGCTGCTCACAGGCTTTGACATACGTCAACGGGGACAGATGAAAATGTGTTCCCCAACCGGGACTCGAACCCGGGATCTCCTGCTTATATGGCAGACGCTCTATCCATCTTTTTTAGAACCATTTTTTATTTTTTATTTGGTTTTTTCCTATTTTTTATTTTTTTTTTTATTTTTTAATTTTTTTCTTTTATTTTGGGGTGGTAGTGGACCGGTGGGGGCGCGGGGGGCAAAGTGGACAGGGGTCGAAACCCGAGGCCTGGCCACAGTGTCTCCCTCACCACCACCGAGCCTGTGGTGCTTAGGGAAGTGGGAGACACAGGAATCAACAGTAGTGGAAGGCGTTGTTGTTATTTATTTATTTGCATGTGTTTTTGTATTATTCACTATTATCGTGAAATTACGTGAACACATCGGCGAAAGAGAAAAGAAATATAAATTCTTGTTAAAGAAAAAGAAAAGAAAAAGGAAAATCAAAAAGAAATAAAATCCGCGCAATCTGCGACGCGCTCTCCCATCCGCGGAGGTCAGAAGCAGAGTCGATCGTAGGCGGTTTAAACTCAGACACCGCCGGGGGAGGAGGGGTAGGTGCCCTCTGAGCCAGGCACCCACCCAGTGAAGGTCTAACAAAGACCGCTCTAAGACAGTTAGCAAATAACGTTCGGTAACGTGGCGTGATTTCGAGAGCTGCAAGGGCTGTTCGTAAATGGGTCCAGAAGTCGAGGCGAGATTTAGGTCCCTCATGAAAGAGATAAGCGACGGCCCACCCTTTGACCCACGTAATAGCATGACATTTGGCGGCGGGAAAATGTCTGTCCTCCGGGTATAGAGTGGCACCCGGAGATAGCAGGCAATGATATCCTGCACGAAGCGCCATACATCTTGCGATGAGGCGCATGTCAGACGGTGTTCATCAGTGTCCAGTTGCTAGCAAAGGAGACAAAGAGGGGATTCTGACAAGCCAATGTTGTGCAGTCGCTGCTTCCTGGCAAATTTCCTGTTGACTATGTGATACCACAGTGCCCGGACGTTAGTAGGGAGGAAGGGTTGGTTGACGGTAGTCCACACTATGGGCCACTGGATGGAAGGATGTTTGGTCTCCGTCACATCCCGGGGAACAAAGCGCAGCAGCAGGCTGTAAAAATCCTTAGTCCTGGGTGGGCGCTTATCTGGGAGACTGGTATGTATGTAACTGTAGTCGACGAAAAAGGTCGAAATATGGGATAAATGAGGAAAGATATGGCCGATAGACACCGGTGGTGAGGTGGAAGCAGGTAGGAGGACCTGCAGCAAGCTGCATGTTAGAGATGTACCCTGGCCCATCCACTGTTTTCTCATGGTACTCATGTACAAGGCTGCAGCTCGCATGCGGACATTGACGAGCCCGACGCCACCAACCCGTGAGGGCAGGGTAAGTGTCTCATAACGAACTTTAAACATGGAACCAACCGTGAGATAATAGCCAAAAGCCGCCTGAAGTGTGCGCCCAATTGCAGTTGGCAGAGGGATCCTCATTTGTATTCCTTTTTGCTTGCTTCATTTGCCGCATTTTTATATTTTCTCCTTTCATCAATCTAATTCAATTTTTCTTCTGTTACCCAAGGATTTCTACTAGCCCTCGTCTTTTTACCTACTTGATCCTCTGCTGCCTTCACTACTTCATCCCTCAGAGCTACCCATTCTTCTACTGTACTTCTTTTTCCCACTCCTGTCAATTGTTCCCTTATGCTCTCCCTGAAACTCTATACAACCTCTGGATTAGTCAGTTTATCCAGGTCCCATCTCCTTAAATTCCCACCTTTTGCAGTTTCTTCAGTTGTAATCTACAGTTCATAGCCAATAGATTGTGGTCAGAGTCCACATCTGCCTCTGGAAAAGTCTTACAATTTTAAACCTGGTTCCTAAATCTCTGTCTTACCATTATATAATCTATCTGATACCTTCTAGTATCCACATGATTCTTCCATGTATACAACCTTCTTTTATGATTCTTGAACCAAGTGTTAACTATGATTAAGTTATGCTCTGTCCAGAATTCTACCATGTGGCTTTCTCTTTCATTTCTTACCCCCCAATACATTTTCACATACTATATTTCCTTCTCCCCCTTTTCTACCCTCAAATTCCAGTCACCCATGACTATTATATTTTCGTCTCCCTTAACTACCTGGTTCATGGTGTGGGTTCCTGTAGTCATGTCCTAGTTCATGAACCACGGGCAACGTATGAGTGGCCAAGTAAGTGGTCCCGACAGTCGGGATACCAGTTACTTTGGAATAAGGCTGAGCATCTCGGACATATTCTGAGTTGTGGTCACCTTTGTGCTCATACGGCAAAGACTACCAAATCCAATGGTTAGTCCCTCAACCGTTAGGGGTAAAACTCAATGGGACTGGGGGCAAGTAAGGCTAGCAACCTGTTTCCCCGGTACTTTAAATATGATGCTGGCAACAATCAGAGCAAAATGCTTCGGACCTTTGGAGGTGACGGAGTCCCACCTCTAACTGACAAACCAGGGACTCCTAAGATACGACTCGGCAAACAAATGGTAATGAGGTGGGGAGCTATTAATATCAATGGGGGCTACTCTGGGAAGAAGGTAGAGCTGGCAGAGGCTGCAAGTAAGATGGGGCTGGATGTTTTAGCTGTTAGTGACATTCGGGTAAGGTGTGAGAAAGAAGAGGAAGTGGGAGAATACAAGGTCTACCTGTCAGGAGACAAAGCAGGAATAGCACAATGGGGTGTAAGGCTTTACATCAGGAAAGAAATGGAACCCAGCGTAGTTGCAGTGAGGTTTGTAAACGAACGACTGATGTGGATAGATTTGACAGTGTCTAGCAAGAAAATTAGGATTGTTTCAGTATATTCGCATTGTGAAGGGAATGATCAAGATAAGATGGATAGTTTTTATGAGGCACTCAGTGATGTAGTTGTTAGAGTAAAGGACAAGGACAGTGTTCTGCTCATGGGTGATTTTAACGCCAGGATTGGAAATCGAACAGAAAGGTATGAAAAGGTTAGGGGTAAATTTGGAGAGGATATGGAGGCCAACAGGAACGGGAAGCAACTCTTGGATTTTTGTGCCAGTATGGGATTAGTAATCACAAACTCCTTTTTTAAACATAAGAACATTCACCGGTATACGTGGGAAAGCAGGGGAACCAGATCTGTCATTAACTATATAGTAACAGATCAGGAATTCAGGAAGGCTGTGAGGGACACACGTGTATTCAGGGGATTCTTTGATGACACTGATCATTATTTAATCTGCAGTGAAATTGGGATTGCGAGGCCGAAAGTGCAGGAGGTCAGGTCCATATGTAGGAGGATAAGAGTGGAGAAACTTCAGGATAAGGAAATCAGGCACAAGTACATAACAGCGATCTCAGAAAGGTACCAGTTAGTTGAATGTAGTCAATTACAGTCATTGGAAAAGGAATGGACAAGGTACAGGGACACAGTACTAGAAGTGGCTAAAGAATGTCTTGGAACAGTAGTATGTAAAAGTAGGAGGAAGCAAACAGCTTGGTGGAATGACACAGTCAAGGCAGCCTGTAAAGGGAAAAAGAAGGCGTATAAAAAATGGCTACACACTAGAACTCAGGTAGACAGAGAAAGTTATGTTGATGAAAGAAACAAAGCCAAACAGATAATTGCAGCATCCAAGAAGAAATCTTGGGAAGACTTTGGAAACAGGTTGGAGACTTTGGGTCAAGCTGCTGGAAAACCATTCTGGAGTGTAATTAGCAGTCTTCGAAAGGGAGGTAAGAAGGAAATGACAAGTATTTGGGACAGGTCAGGAAAACTGCTGGTGAATCCTGTGGATTCCTTGGGCAGATGGAGGGAATATTTTGAAGAGTTGCTCAATGTAGGTGAAAATGCGATCAGTAATGTTTCAGATTTCGATGTACAATGGGATAGGAATGAGGATGGAAATAGGATCACATTTGAGGAAGTGGTGAAAATGGTCAATAGATTGCAGTGCAATAAAGCAGCTGGGGTGGATGAAATTAAGTCAGAACTCATCAAATACAGTGGAATGTCAGGTCTTAAATGGCTACACAGGATAATTGAAATGGCCTGGGAGTCGGGACAGGTTCCATCAGACTGGACAAAAGCCGTAATAACACCAATCTTTAAACATGGAAACAGGAAAGATTGTAACAACTACAGAGGTATCTCTTTAATCAGCGTTGTGGGTAAAATCTTCTCAGGTATTGTTGAAAGGAAAGTGCGAGTATTAGTTGAGGACCAATTGGATGAAAATCAGTGTGGGTTTAGGCCTCTTAGAGGTTGTCAGGACCAGATCTTTAGCTTACGGCATATAATGGAGAAGTGTTATGAATGGAACAGGGAATTGTATCTATGCTTTATAGATCTAGAAAAGGCATATGACCGGGTTTCTAGGAGGAAGTTATTGTCTGTTCTACGACGTTATGGAATAGGAGGCAAACTTTTGCAAGCAATTAAAGGTCTTTACATGGATAGTCAGGCAGCAGTTAGAGTTGACGGTAAATTGAGTACATGGTTCAGAGTAGTTTCAGGGGTAAGACAAGACTGCAACCTGTCTCCACTGTTGTTCATATTATATATGGATCATATGTTGAAAACAATAGACTGGCTGGGTGAGATTAAGATAGGTGAACACAAAATAAGCAGTCTTGCATATGCGGATGACTTAGTTGTGATGGCAGATTCGATTGAAAGTTTGCAAAGTAATATTTCAGAGCTAGATCAGAAATGTAAGGACTATGGTATGAAGATTTGCATCTCCAAAACGAAAGTAATGTCAGTGGGAAAGAGATATAAACGGATTGAGTGCCAAATAGGAGGAACAAAGTTCGAACAGGTGGACAGTTTCAAGTACTTAGGATGCATATTCTCACAGGATGGCAACATAGTGAAAGAACTGGAAGCGAGGTGTAGCAAAGCTAATGCAGTGAGTGCTCAGCTACGATCTACTCTCTTCTGCAAGAAGGAAGTCAGTACCAAGATTAAGTTATCTGTGCACCGTTCAATCTTTCGACCAACTTTGTTGTATGTGAGCGAAAGCTGGGTGGATTCAGGTTACCTTATCAACAAGGTTGAGGTTACTGATATGAAAGTAGCTAGGATGATTGCAGGTACTAGTAGATGGGAACAATGGCAGGAGGGTGTCCACAATGAGGAAATCAAAGAAAAACTGGGAATGAACTCTATAGATGTAGCAGTCAGGGCGAACAGGCTTAGATGGTGGGGTCATGTTACACGCATGGGAGAAGCAAGGTTACCCAAGAGACTCATGGGTTCAGCAGTAGAGGGTAGGAGGAGTCGGGGTAGACCAAGGAGAAGGTACCTGGATTCGGTTAAGAATGATTTTCAAGTAATAGGCTTAACATCAGAAGAGGCACCAATGTTAGCACGGAATAGGGGATCATGGAGGAATTTTATAAAGGGGACTATGCTCCAGACTGAACGCTGAAAGGCATAATCAGTCTTAAATGATGATGATGACGATTAACTACCTGAATAATTTCATTTATCTCATCATACATTTCATCAATTTCTTCATTATCTGCAGAGCTAGTTGGCATATAAACTTGTACTACCGTAGTAGGCGTGGGCTTCGTGTCTGTCTTGGCCACAATGCGTTCACTATGTTGTTTGTAGTAGCTTACCTGCACTCCTATTTTTTTTATTCATTATTAAACCTACTCCTTCATTACCCCTATTTGATTTTGTATTTATAGCAATGTATTCACCTGACCAAATGTCTTGTTCCTCCTGCCACCGAACTTCACTAAATCCCACTATATCTAACTGTAACCTATCCATTTCCGTTTTTAAATTTTCTAACCCACCTGCCCTATTAAGGGATATGACATTCCACGCTCCGATCTTTAGAACGCCAGATTTCTTTCTCCTGATAACGACGTCCTCTTGAGTAGTCCCCGCCCGGAGACCCGAATGGGGGTTTATTTACCTTCGGAATATTTTACCCAAGAGGACGCCAACATCATTTAATCACACAGTAAAGCTGCATGCCCTCGGGAAAAATTACGGCTGTAGTTTCCCCTTGCACCACAACAGCAAGGCCGTTTTGGTTAGTGTTACAGGGCCAGATCAGTTAATCATCCAGACTGTTGCCTCTGCAACTAATGAAAAGGTTGATGCCCCTCTTCAGGAACCACACGTTTGTCTGGCCTTTCAACAGATACCCCTCCTATGTGGTTGCACCTACGGTACGGCAATCTGTATCGGTGAGGCATGCAAGCCTCCCCACGAACGGCAAGTTTCATGGGGGGGCTTACCCGATTACTACACTTAAAAGTCTCCAAACTTGATAATTTAAATAAACACGTAATTCATAACTGACCGGTAATAGGTGTTTTGTTTGGTTTAAGTTTTTCACAAGTTCATGCCCTCGTTTCAGGTCTTATGAGCATACTTTACTTTCATTAATCTCACGTAACCTCACACCTCAAACACTTGTATTCTGTCCTTTTTTGGTTTCTCCACAGTTTGTGATCTGCGACCAATCGAATGATATGCAGGATATCAGGGAAGTGACGTTAGCCAAACTGTGGTAGCGGGGTGAGGCATCAACAGCGTTCCCATCTCGCCTGTGGCCACGTGGAACACTCCGCTCATCATGTTAGTTCGCTCGCCTCGGCTCCCTCTCTGGTCGTGAGTAATGAGACAGCAGGCAGTCGTGTGCGAGTTGTGTCAACTCTCGTGTTTGACATGACGCGAACGTTAAGTGGCTGTGCCTAGTGGCTTGTCCGACTGCTGCATTATAGAGCCACGTGTCGGCTATTTATAGCCCCCTCTCTGACGCTTGGAGGACGAGGAGCATTAGACGTATGTACACGAGAAGGTACCCTTGTATGTCCGCAATGACGCAGTCAGAAATACGTCTACATCTGCGCTATGCAAGTCACCTAACTGTGTGTGTTAGTGGGTCCCTCTGCACCACTATCTTTTCCCTCGTTCCTGATCCATTCGTGAATGACGAGTAGGTACAGTGACTGTCGGTAAGGCTAGGTATTTGTAGTAATTTCTCTGTTTTTTCTCGCTATCGTCATTTCACGAGAAGTGGGAGGAGGTAATACGTTGTCGAACTCTTCCCGGAACACATTCTCCCGGAATTTCAATATTAGGCCTCTTCATGATGAACAACACCTACACTGTGGCGTCTCTCCATTGGAACAACGCTCTCGCAGTAACTAAAAAGCGTCCCGTGACGAAACGCACCACTCATAGTTGGATACTCTCTGTATTTACTATCACTCCAGCCTGGTAGGGGACCCAGAGAGGTAAGAAATAATCAAGACTGTATGTAACAAGTGTTTTGCACGCCTTCTTACATGGACGCATTATATTTACTTAAGAATTTTTGCAGTAAACTCATCCATTTCCTACAATTTCATTTATGTTGTCATTCCACTTTACGTCAGTATGGTTCGTTACTCCTAGGCATTTTGTGGCATTTGTTATCAATAAAATTTACAGATGTGGTATCCTCCCTTTATTTGGGGGCAATACGTTTAATTTATTTACACTACTGGCCATTAAAGTTGCTACACCAAGAAGAAATGAAGATGATAAACGGGTAGTCATTGGACAAATATATTATACTAGAACTGACATGTGATTACATTTTCCCACAATTTGGGTGCATAGATCCTCTGGCCGTAATGACGGCCTTGATACGCTTGGGCATTGAGTTAAACAGAGCTTGGATGGCGTGTACAGGTACAGCTGCCCATGCAGCTTCAACACGACACCACAGTTCATCAAGAGTAGTGACTGGCTTATTGTGACGAGCCAGTTGCTCGGCCACGGTTAAGCAGACGTTTTCAATTTGTGAGAGATCTGGTGCATGTGCAGACCAGGGCAGCAGTCGAACATTTTATGTATCCAGAAAGGCCCGTACAGGACCTGCAACGTGGGGTCGTCCATTATCCTGCTGAAATGTTGGGTTTCGCACGGATCGAACGAAGGGTAGAGCTACGGGTCGTAACACATCTGAACTGTAACGTCCACTGTTCAGAGTGCCGTCAATGCGAACAAGAGATGACCGAGACGTGTAACCAATGGCACCCCAAATGTGCGTAAAATCTTATGGGACTTAACTGCTAACGTCATCAGTCCCTAAGCTTACACACTACTTAAGCTAAATTACACACCCACCCATTCCCGAGCTAGGACTCAAACCTCCGCCGGGACCAGCCGCACAGTTCATGACTGTCGCGCCTTAGACCGCTCGGCTAATTCAGCGCGGCGGCACCCCATACCATCACGCCGGGTGATACGGCAGTACGGCGATGACGAATACACGCTTCCAATGTGCGCTCACCGCGATGTTGCCAAACATGGATGCGACCATCATGATGCTGTAAAGAGAACCTGGATTCATCCGAAAAATGATGTTTTGCCATTCGTGCACTCAGGTTCGCCGTTGAGTACACCATCGCAGGCGCTCCTGTCTGTGATGCAGCGTTAAGGGTAACCTCAGTCGTCTCCGAGCAGATAGTCCATGCTGCTGCAAACGTCGTCGAACTGTTCGTCCAGATGGTTGTTGTCTTGCCAACGTCCCCATCTGTTGACTCAAGGATCGAGACGTGGCTGCACGATCCGTTACAGCCATGCGGATAAGATGCCTGTGATTCGACTGCAAGTGATACGAGGCCGTTGGGATCCAGCACGGCGTTCCGTATTGCCCTCCTGAACCCACCGATTCCATATTCTGCTAACAGTCATTGGATCTCGACCAATGCGAGCAGTAATTTCGCGATACGATAAACCGCAATAGCGATAGGCTACAATCCGACATTTATCAAAGTCGGAAACGTGATGGTACCTATTTCTCCTCCTTACATGAGGCATCACAACAACGTTTCATCAGGCAACGCCGGTCAACTGCTGTTTGTGTATGAGAAATCGGTTGGAAACTTTCCTCATGTCAGCACGCGGTAGGTGTCGCCACCGGCGCCAACCTTGTGTAAATGCTCTGAAAAGCTAATCATTTGCATATCACAGCATCTTGTTCCTGTCGGTTAAATTTCGCGTCTGTAGCACTTCATCTTCGTGGTGTAGCAATTTTAATGGCCAGTAGTCTACGTTCAGTCTCAACTGCCCGTCGCTATATCAGTCACCGATTCTCTGTAAGTATTACTGCTATTCGTTATACACTTCTGTACTTCTGGCATTTCTGTTTTCTTATAGCTACTGCGTTATATGCGAAGAGTCGCACTTTTTCACTGCATCATATATGTCTGGAGTGAATAAGTCCCGGACGTGAGGATACGATTGGACGTAAATGTATGCGTTTCCACATATAACGACGTATCTATATAACCACATATAACCTCCCATACTGCCGGCCGGAACTTGGAGCACATTTACACAATCATCACGCCTGACAGTTGTTAGCAGAGGCCAGGCTGGCCGCAGCTCTAGCTGGCAACCCAGTTCACCTGATCTCTCAGAGTGCAATTCATGTACATCTACATCCACGTATACG
The DNA here is from genome assembly GCF_023864345.2 of Schistocerca serialis cubense. NCBI lineage: Eukaryota > Metazoa > Arthropoda > Insecta > Orthoptera > Acrididae > Schistocerca > Schistocerca serialis. The sequence continues at coordinate 91,094,517 of NC_064646.1, read as the reverse complement.
TGGATATGCCGCAAATCACAATTAAATGCCTGGTAGAGGATTCATCGAACCACCTTCACAAAAATTCTCTATGATTCCACTCTCGAACAGCGTGCGGAAAATACGAACACCTGTACCTTTCCATGCGGGCTCTGATTTCCCTTATTTTATTGTGATGATCATTTCTCCCTAAGTAGGTTGGTGTCAACAAAATATTTTCGCAATAGGAGGAGAAAGTTGGTGACCGAAATTTCGTGAGAAGATTCCGCCGCAAGGTAAAACGCCTTTGTTTTAATGATATCCACCCAAATCCTGTATCATGTCAATGACACTCTCTCCCCTATTTCGCGATAATACGAAACGAGCTGCTCTTCTTTAAACTTTCTCGATGTACTCCGTTAATCCTATCTGGTGAGGATCCCAGACCGCGCAGCAGAACTCCAAAAGAGGACGAACAAGCATAGTGCAGGCATTCTCTTTAGCAGATCTATTATATTTACTAACTGTTCTGCCAACAAAACGTAGTCGTTGGTTTGGCTTCCCCACAACATTTTATATGTGTTCTTTCCTATTTAAGTTGTTCATGAATGTAATTGCCAGGTATTTTCATTGAATTTATGGCCTCTAGATTTGACTGATTTATCGTGTAACCGAAGTTTAGCGGATTCCTTTCAGAACTCACGTGGATGACTTCACACTTTTAATTATATAGGGCCAGCTGCTAATCTTCGCACCGTACAGATATATTTTCTAAATCATTTTGCAATTTGTTTTGATATTCTGAAACCTTTATTAGGCGATAAACGACAGCATCATCTGCAAACGACCGAAGACGGCTGCTCACATTGTCTCTTAAATCTTTCATATAGACAAGAAACAGAAGAGAGCCTATAACACAAGCTTGGGGAACGCCAGAAATCACTTCTGTTTTACTCGATACCTTTCTGTGAATTAATACGAACTGTGACTCCGTGAAAAGAAATCACGAATCCAGTCACATAACTGAGACGGTATTTCATAATCACGCAATTTCACGAAAAGGGGCTTGCGTGGTGCAGGGTCAAAAGCCTTCTGGAAATATAAAAATTAGGAATCTATTTGAAATCCCTTGTCAATAGCACTCGACACTTGTGTATGTAGAGACCTAGTTGTGTTTCACAAGAACGATTTTGTCTAAATCCATGTTGACAGTTGAAACACGTATGTAACGCAGCAGCGATGGCGAGGCATTGTAGCATCTGTGACCAGAGAGTATGCGCTTGACCGCGCGAGTGTTGCGAGCGGTTCTCAGTCAGTAGTAATCTTTGCGAGTTAGTTGTCGCTATGCAGAGTAGCAGTCAGTCTGTCGTTGCGAGTCTGTCAGTTCAGTCGTTGCGAGTCTGTAGCTCTGTCTAGTTGAGAGCAGTACTCAGTCTGTAGTCGTCATGCAGAGCGGTCGGTCAGTAGTAGCAGCCCAGTGCGGTTGTGTGATGTAGGCGGTCGGCAACAATGGTCAAGATGAGGAATAAGGTATACTGTTAATTAATATAATCATTAGATAATGAAAAAATTTTATTTATTGTAATTATTCTCCAACAAGTCTCCCAAAAAAAAAAAAACATTAGATAATGAAAAAATTTTATTTATTGTAATTATTCTCCAACAAGTCTCCCAATAATAATTTTTTATTTCAAAAGCATTTTCTCAAAAGTTTAATTTTTTTTGAACTAAAGATCTCGTTGCACTTCCTATTTCATTCCACTTCTTTTTGAAGAAAAATTTCACTAGAATTATAAAAAAAAAAGGAGAATATTATTATTTGCAATGCAGTTCCTCCAAGCGGTGCGCAACAACAAGAGCAGATATGTGACATCCATTTATTCTGAGGTAAGACTTTAATTCTGATTGTTTTTACCCAGGGCCAAAGACCGATATTTCGGTTTAATTAAATTTTCTTATCACTGAATGGACTTTAATTTTTCATCAGGAATTTATATTTGAGTCAGATTGCGAATTTCACATTTGTTGCCATTGTCAGTACATTTGATTGTAGGCAGCTTACGCATAGAGCCATGTCCATCAGCATTTCTAATTAGTATCGTCCTTTTTCTTTCAAATCTTTGTGCGGAGGTTACACTTGGCCCACATTTCTATTAAGTATTGTCATTTTGATTTCTTTTAAAATTGCGGTGGGGAGGTTACACTTGGCGACACCCAGTCCAGGATCGTATTTCGTTGAGAGTCTTTTGAGCGACAGTCAGATATCTGCTCTTATTTGCTTAGATAATTAGGATTTGGCGCAACGCTTTTAATAATATTGTGACTTTCTCTCTACAGGTCAACGGCAATTTGTTGCTTTGTTGTATTTGTGTGTTGCTTTTGCATTGTGCTTATTTATTTTTCTGAAAAATTGTGACTATTGTTAAAATGCCGCGAAAGACTGTGAATAGTATATCGCGAGGTATTTTGAATGAAATTACCGACTCGAACAGCGTGACCGATAGTAATTGTGATACGCAACGTAATGATGACAATCCTGCGTTCACTAACAATCAGTGCATTCCAACCACTAATGATGACTTCCACCTTAATGATGAACAAACGAACTCAATTGTCTCGTCTGTTAACTTGACGACAATTGATGACGCAGAATGCTCTATTGTAATGAGAGCTGCAGAGCCTAACACACCCGATTTAGAAAATCCAAGTAATGTACAGACAAATTTGTCTAATGAAAATGAACAGGATACACAAAGTACGACGGATTTATTTAATTCCGAAATAGTGAGTGACAGTGTAGGTCCGACTGATAATCCTTTTTGTAAATTGCAGAATGACCAAATGGTCACACAAAGCGCGACAATTCCAGGTACACAATCAAACAGCACAGATAATGGAGTAGGTAATGTTACTTTGGATCAATTTATAGCAATAATGCTACAGTTTAGAAACGAACAGAACGAAAAACAAGACAATAATAACGAAAATCTCAAACAACTTAATAAAAAATTAGACGACAATTCACGACAGCTTAGTGAACAAATTAGAGACGTTGCCGCGCAGTGTCATGACACTAAGGAACAGTTGCGCGCGGAAATTGAGGCGTGTTCACAAAAAAATAGCGAAGAAATAAAGTCTGTTGCGCAAGAATTAAGGGAAATGCAGACAGCCGCGACAAATACACTCAGAGACGAAATTAGCGGAGTCGCTAAACAATGCTCTGAAAAAGCTACACAATTACGGGACGAGTTCAAAGCTATGACGGTAGAACTTTCGCGCACCGTGGACGCGAAGATAGACGCGAAATTCGAACAGCAGAACACTCAGATTAACGAGCGCTTTAATCAGCACATACAGAACAGTGATACGCGTTTCCGCAGATTTATTCAAGATCAAAACAAAGTAAAACGACAAGTCATGGAAACAATCACTGCACAGAGACAAGAGGACAAACGTAAAATATTCGCGAAAGCGAAGACGTATGTAGACAATAATATTACCACAGTGTCCGACAAAATTAATACCATAGAACAATTGAACGCGGAATTACGGGATGAAATTTCTGACCTTAAATCAAAAACAGATACACACACAGTAAATATTCAAACAGTGACAGATAGATTCGAACAGTTAGATCTAACACAGGATTGTGATGTTATCAAAGCTGATGTTAAGAAACTGAGCGAAACTACGCGCAAGTTGCAAAAACAGATTAATGCGTCTGATTCTAAAACCGATGATCAGGTTAAGATATTGACTGAAAAATGTGATGAATTGGCCAGTCGTATTGATGTTATCGAAAATGCTAATGACAATAAATCAGACGATACTGCACCGGTTTCATTTATCCAAACGCCTGAATTTCAAAATTTACAGCAGACTATTAATGAGATCGATTCATCTAACAACACGTTACGTAGGAAATTATCAAATTTACAACAAGAAGTAACAGAAATGAAAAACACTTCTGTTAATAATACACAACAGACGCCACTTTATGAACATGTGTCAGACTCACGCAGCGCGTATAATTTGGGTAATCTACAGAGAGTACGGGACTTAGATTCCGATCAACCGCAGTTCAATAGATTCTCTTACGATCCTGAACCTGTTTCATTACACAGAGATGATAATTTCGACTATAAACATTTTCTGTCAGTAAGAAAGTTCAAAATATTTAAAAACGATAGAACGCAGATTCACCCACTGGATTGGATTCAACAGTTTAGTTTTGCTCTTCCACCGACTTGGCCTGTAACACACAAACTTGAATTTATTTGCAGTTTTTTGGAAGGCGAACCGGCAACTCGCATGAGACCGATCGCAAGGCAATGCTATTCAGTAGAGGAATTTCAGAATGCTTTTCTGTCAGCGTACTGGTCGAAGACGACACAGCGCGGAATTAAAGACCAACTAATTAGTTTGCCAAACTATGAAAACTCAAATTTTGCAAGTGTGACGCAATTTTTTGAGCACATGGTACAACAAAACCAGTACCTAAGTGAACCGTACAGTGAATCCGCACTTATACAACTATGCATCTCTAAATTACCACGGTCATTACGAGTGTCACTTCTAACGGGCCAGCAAAAAGAAAACATTTCAGCATTCAGAGATCTTTTACAGCTCTTGGAAGTACAGCAATCCGATTATTCTTTTGTAAACAAAAACTTTTCGAGTAACAACCAAGGTCAACAACAGTACTGCAATTATGATCAGGGACGTAATTCCAATCGGAAAGATAACAGACGTTTTAGGAACGACAATTACCAAAACTTTAATAACAGGCAAAATTCGAATTATCAATACCGTCAAAATTTTCAGCAACAGGAACAACACTTTAGTAACAATAGAGGTGTTTCACAACAACAACATCAAAACCAGCCGGTTAACATACCTAACCAACAATGGAATACACAAGGTCAACCAGGCTTTAATGTTTCGCCGCGTGGACGTATAGCCCCTGGTCCAACAAATAGTAACGTACGTCAGCAAGGAAACAACTACGTACAAAGAAGACAGTATTTCAATTCCTATCGTAATGCACCGTATAGGAATGACTATTACGACAGACGTAAAAATAATGAGGGCAATTTTCAGCGAACATCTAACAACAGTCGGTCATACCAACAGCAAAATCATACGCAAGAACATATTCTCATGAATGAACCCGACAGTAGGTACCATCCAGAGCGTAACACGCCTGGAAGAAGTAATAGGACAGTTCAAATAGTCGAAATGCCACAGAATCCTCCTAATAATAATAACACGTCAGATAGAATCTGACTAGATAATGTACAGGACGCATCTTGCAATAATACAAGCACTACCTTTGACACGCAAAATGTTGTTCACGAAAATGTAATTACTTTTGACGACATCAGAGACACTCTTTTACAGGAAAGACCAGTTATTCAGAAAACCATTTCACATCCTGTTATCGAAATTAAAATTGGTTCATCAAAATTCTCAGCAGTAATTGATTCCGGCTCACCTATATCAGTAATAAATGAGGAGACTTTTAATGAGTGCAACAAAGAGAATACTTATCCGACGTTACCTTTAGGCAAAACAAAAGTGAAAGGAGCAGTATCGAGTAAAGGTGTAGACGTTAAATTACAGACGCATTTATCATTTTGTATTGGAGGTCATACTTTTCACTCTAATTTTTGGATTGTGTCTTTATTGACAACAGACGTTATTTTAGGTACGAATTTTCTGGTACAACACGACGCAGTCATTGATTTTCAGAATTCTTATTTAATGTTAAAGGATGAAAATGTACAACTTGCTTTAGAATTTCAGCACTCATTATCTGCGGAAGAACAAACAATTAACCGCACAGAGGTCATTTCCGCAACACGTAACATAGACTGTAATCCCACATTGTTCACGGATACGTACGTACATAACTATAATACTCCAGACGAAGCTGACTACGACGTTATGCAGTTAATTTCTGATAAGGTTAAAGAGAGCAGTGCAACTACAGACGACGAACGAACGCAATTACACAAAATTCTTTTACAGCAAGCTCCAGTTTTTGACAACATTCCTGGTACTATGTCCGGCTTTATGTATGAATTTCAAGTCAAACAGCACGACACATTTAAAGCAAAGCATTATCCTATTCCATACATTCACAGAGAACAGGTTAAAAAAGAATTGCAGGATATGCTCGACCAAGGAATTATAGAACCAGCAGTTAGCCCGTACATAAACCCGCTACATATTGTTAAGAAAAAAGATGGCTCACTTCGCCTTGTACTTGATTCACGTCACATTAATGACATTATTATTAACGAAACAGATCGACCACAGACACTAGAGGAACTTTTACAGAAATTTCACGGTACAGCTATTTATTCCACATTAGATTTGAAATCGGGATTTTGGCAAATTCAACTTCATCCGAATTGTAGAAAATATACAGCTTTTCTCTGTTTCGGCGACTGTTATCAATTTTGCAAACTACCGTTCGGCTTAACTATTTCTTCTGCAGCTTTTATTCGCGGTTTGAACACAATACTTCCGACAGAACTTAAAGACAGAATTACGACGTATGTAGACGATATTCTTATCGCAGAAGCTAACTGGTCTGAACACAATATGATTCTTGAACAACTGTTACAAACTTTTCATGCACAAGGACTCACAGTTAACCTCAGTAAATCGCACTTTGGCAAAACTTCTATAAAATTTCTTGGACACGTAATTTCAGCAGAAGGCATTGCACCTGATCCGGAAAAACTTCAAGCTCTACGTGACATTACTGTTCCTACGACGAAGAAGCAATTACGCAGTTTTTTGGGCTTAATTAACTTTTTTCGTAAATTTATTCATCACTCTGCTTTAGACACACCCAGATTATGCCATTTAACAGGTAAAAACAGTATTTGGTCTTGGGATAAGCAAGCTCATTCTGAATTCATGAACCTGAAACATGCTTTGTTGAATGCTCCACTTTTATCGCACCCAGATCTTACTAGAAATTTTTCCATTGCCACCGACAGTTCCAATACCGCTTTAGGCGTACACATTTTTCAGGAAATTGAAGAAGATGGTTCAACAGTTATTAAAAACATCGCATTTGCAAGCCGCATTTTGTCACCCGCTGAACGAAATTATTCTGTTACAGAACTTGAAACATTATGTGTTGTATGGGCTTTTACGAGATTTAGGCACTTTCTTTATGGCAGACATACCACCGTCTACACAGACCACAGAGCGATACAATTTTTGCTTTCAGCCAAATTCACTCACGATAGATTAAGTAGATGGAAGCTGTATTTACAGGAATTTAATTTTACGATTGTTCACATTCCCGGCACACAAAATGTTATAGCAGACGCACTATCGCGTTCTCTCAGCAACAATCAGCAAGACGTAGCAACCAACTTCTGCAAAACAAATTTCAGTGTCATGTACATTCAGCAAGTTGCATTTGAAAACTTTATTTCATCGTCATTACAGGACATAGCAAAGGAGCAAAATAAAGACAATGTGTGGAAAGAAATTAAACACCTTTGGCAAGATAGGAATAATGTTACGATTAGAAACCACTACACTGTGCGCAATGACATTCTGTTTCGCCGCTCTCATCCTGACAGCAACAATTGGTTATTATGCATTCCTGACGAACTGGTTAACAAATTAATTTGGTACACTCATTTAAGTTACGCACATTACGGAGCAAGAAAATGTTTTCTTATACTGAGACAGAACTGTTATTTTACCAACATGGAAAAACGTATACGACGAGTTTTAGCGTCTTGTAAAATTTGCCAGAAAGCTAAATCAGACACCACTTCACATATTCCTCCTTTATATCCCATTATACCTGTGAAATTAAGACACATGGCCGCAGTAGATATTTTTGGTCCGATTCCGAGAACTAACAGAGGTTTTTGCTACATTTTTGTCGCTGTTGAGCTCACTTCAAAATTTGTTACTTTCACTCCGTTACGCAAAGCTACTGCTAAAACTGTTTCGAAAGCATTTGTAAAACATTTTCTATTTCATGTAGGACATGTAATGAAAGTAATTTCTGATAATGGATCTCAATTTCGTAGTAGTGTATGGACACGCATGTTACGAGCTAGAAACATTTCTCCGATCTATATATCCAAGTACCACGCTTCTTCGAACCCTTGTGAAAGATTAATGAAGGAAATTGGTAAGCTGTGCAGAATATACTGCCACAAAAGACATATTGATTGGGATACACACATACTCTCATTCCAAGATGTAATTAATTCCATTCCAAATGAATCCACTATGCTATCTCCGACTGTTATACTGAAAAACGTTGAACCACCGAACAAAATTAAAGAATTAATAGAATTCCCCAAAAATCGTCGCCTACGACACCACGAAATAATTGACATTGCGCTGAACAACATCAAACGTGCCGCAGAGCGCCGGAGAAGACAGCAAAAACAGGTTTGTACACGCCGCGACTTTCACGTTGGACAGAAGATATTAGTACGTACACACTATTTATCCAGCAAATTAAAAGGTAAGTGCAGTAAATTTGAACTTCTATACGCAGGTCCGTATCGGATTCGCAGTATCCCTCACCCCAATGTTGTACACGTCGAAACTTTGAGAACCAGAAAATCGAAAGGCAATCACCATATCTCAAACATTAAACCGTTTATTGAGTGAAACCACTGTATGATTCAACACACTATGATGCCATTTACTAATGCAATTAATTCACTTGACTAATTATTGATGATTATCGTATTTTTTTTTTTTTGGCAAGTGCCCGGCAAGGTAAGGTTAGCAGGTCGCTTTTCTTGTCGTTACACATCAGACCGTGCACATTTTCCATTTTTTTGTGTATATGACTGTACTCCAGTTTTGTTTGTATGCACTATGAAATAGTTAAGATATAACACACACCAGTCGACTTTGACATTTTTTTTTTGCCTTATGACATCTCAACATCGTGACTGTTTCACATTTTTTTTGCTACTGCATTGTATTATTCTGTGTACATTTTTTCGCATCCGAACACTGTCAATGTCTTGGACATATTACGTTTTCTGTCATGTTATGCTGTATGGTTAATTGTGTCACCATAAACCAGTCATTATTTAGTGGGTATAGGATTTAAATGCAAGACATTAATCTTTGTTCATCAATTTCAGAAAGGAATGATGATTATAAGAAATAAATTTAACATAAATGGAATTTCACCTACGGAATAAACGAAAGGAGATGCAATAACTTTATGAGGAAGAGTAAATGGATCAGGATTAACAAACATTAACAAGACTATACTATACTCATCACAGAATAGCAGTCTTAACTAATTTTTTCTTTCAGAATACAAGGTGATTGATGCAGGCTGTCAGAGAGAACTACACATCTTAGTTTTAGTGATGAAATATGCTAGTGATAAGGAATAGTTGTGTAATGAGTAATGAAGTGATTTTTTTGCAGATGATAATGAATACTGATGAATAATGATGAAGGAAATGGTATTATGAATAATGAAGTTTTTCTTTACAGGTGATGATAATGGTGAAGTTATGATGATATGGATAATGAAGTTTTTTTTTCTTTATGCCACGTAGTTATTTAAGTATTTGTTGCGGTTTGCTTTGACAGCAGGTGTTACATTGCATAGTAGGATGACGGAAAGTTTTGGAAAGGACAGCTATGGAACACATTTTATACACATTTCACTACTTGTTAATTCGAAGTTCACTACTTTTCAGCATAGTGTGCGTTTCTTCTTTCAGGTCAATAATCCGTTTTTGTATTTTTTCCAGGAGAAGTTTTTCATGACACTTACTAAACCTGTTACTTATTATACCTGTTCTAGTACTTGCATTTTTATATTTTTTACCCATTTGTGTTTATCATTTATAAATGTGATCACATGTACTGCCTTGTTACATAATCTTGCTACAGCTGACTCATGACGAATGACGTTACCTATCCTCATTTGCAGCAATAGGTCAAAAGCAAAAAGTATTATGCCTCAGCAATTAATTATCGATCCCAACGCAATGCATTGCTACCAAAAAAAATGTATTACCAGTCCCACATAATGTCACTAGTTTATGATAATTCTGAATAATACTGATCAACTCTGAATAGCATGTCACTCGAGTAATGACCTCTTAATGAGACTATATTCAAAATAATGCTTTGTCATTAGCTAATAACTGCCACTGTTTATTGTAATGCCTGTGATTACTAATGATTTGAGTGTAATTAACTGATTTTTAATAATGACTTTGTAATGATCTGAATAATACTGAATGATGAACTATGTTTTATTCTATTCAATACTTGATGGCCACTGAGTGCCAATAATTAATGTCAATCAACGAAATTGTTATTAATTATGCCATTAATTAACTCTTGTTTTCAATGTTCATACTTTGTAATTGGAAATAAATGTGATTGTTTAATAATGCTTTGTAATTAATTAAGGCTACAAATGATTAATTAATTAACTGTAATTAGACAAATGATTAAGTAACGACAAATGATTAATTAACTGTAATTATACAAATGATTAATTAACTGTAATTAGACAAATGATTAATTAAAGACAAATGATTAATTAACTGTAATTAGGAGAAGGTTAATGATTCTTGATTATACTCTGTAACTGAAAAGAATGCGATTATTTCATAATATTTTGTAACCAGGAAAAGAAGGCTACTGATTCTATGTAAAACAATTAATGAACATTTTTCTGTAATACTACATACTTGGTACAGAAATGTTCAATAACTGGGCTATGAATGCCACGAACTATCAATGAAGACTGTAATTGTCAATATTATGTGACTTGATGTCCTTCACCTCATAAGCTGACTACCCTGAATTACTGCAATGTCCATTTGTCCTGTTTATCCCAGTGATCATGGAGCACTATATTTGGTTTTGCACTAATTCTACGTTGGTGTGCCTTGTAAGAGTGTGGTGTTGACACGACATGCTGTCCACCACCATGAGCGATGAAGACATTATTATGGTCCCACTGTTTGGTGTACCTAATGTACTGCCAAAATGAAAACATGGAACATTACTACGACAGTTCAGTGTCTTGGCTACACTGATAAATTCTGATGGGAAAAGAACTTCAAGTTGTGTCACTTGGTGTTGTACTACTGTGGAAAGATATGGACTTTCAGAGCAGCTGTGTGCAATCTAAAGTGCTACAACCATGATGCAATCCTTCCCTTTCCTATCCTGATTCTTGTCACATAAAGAAAAATTTTTTTTGGTAACATCATTTATGTTCATAGGTTATACATTTTTCGATTCGCTAAACTCCAGTGTGAGTACACTTATGTCACTGGTCGACATGATGTTTGCCATTATGTTTATTTGTTGTGAAAATACTAAAGACATTTTTCAGTGCATGTGCACTTTGGACATGAATTTTTTTGCCATTATGTTTATTTGTTGTGAAAATGCTAAAGACATTTTTCAGTGCATGTACACTTGTCAACATAATATTTTGCCAGTCTGTTTATTTGTTCTGAATATGCTAAAGAATTTTTTCAGTGCCTGTGCACTTTGTTATCTGTCAAATAATTTGTATATACTTTTCTGATTTGCTACTATGTTTTGTACTCACATTTTGTCTTTGTCTGATATATTTTGTACTTAGTACGTGTGCACAACATTTACTTTATGTACTACATCTAATTATTCTTGCCAGTCTGTTTATTTGTTCTGCATATGCTAAAGAATTTTTTCAGTGCCTGTGCACTTTATCTGTCAAAAAGCTTGTATATACTTTTCTGATTTGCTACTATGTTTTGTACTCACATTTTGTCTTTGTCTGATATATTTTGTACTTAGTGCGTGTGCACAACATTTACTTTATGTACTACATCTAATTATTCTTGCCAGTCTGTTTATTTGTTCTGCATATGCTAAAGAATTTTTTCAGTGCCTGTGCACTTTATCTGTCAAAAAGTTTGTATATACTTTTTTCTGATTTGCTACTATGTTTAGTATTCACATTTTGTCCTTGTCTGATATATTTTGTACTTAGTGCGTGTGCACAACATTTAAATATTCTGTAAGTTGTAGGATTTTGTTAATTAAAGAAAAATTTTGCCGCGCTTGGCAAGTCCAAATGACTCACCATCGCTGCCAAATTTTTGCCCCCCGAGTGGAGGGTTATGAAACACGTATGTAACGCAGCAGCGATGGCGAGGCATTGTAGCATCTGTGACCAGAGAGTATGCGCTTGACCGCGCGAGTGTTGCGAGCGGTTCTCAGTCAGTAGTAATCTTTGCGAGTTAGTTGTCGCTATGCAGAGTAGCAGTCAGTCTGTCGTTGCGAGTCTGTCAGTTCAGTCGTTGCGAGTCTGTAGCTCTGTCTAGTTGAGAGCAGTACTCAGTCTGTAGTCGTCATGCAGAGCGGTCGGTCAGTAGTAGCAGCCCAGTGCGGTTGTGTGATGTAGGCGGTCGGCAACAATGGTCAAGATGAGGAATAAGGTATACTGTTAATTAATATAATCATTAGATAATGAAAAAATTTTATTTATTGTAATTATTCTCCAACAAGTCTCCCAAAAAAAAAAACATTAGATAATGAAAAAATTTTATTTATTGTAATTATTCTCCAACAAGTCTCCCAATAATAATTTTTTATTTCAAAAGCATTTTCTCAAAAGTTTAATTTTTTTTGAACTAAAGATCTCGTTGCACTTCCTATTTCATTCCACTTCTTTTTGAAGAAAAATTTCACTAGAATTATAAAAAAAAAAGGAGAATATTATTATTTGCAATGCAGTTCCTCCAAGCGGTGCGCAACAACAAGAGCAGATATGTGACATCCATTTATTCTGAGGTAAGACTTTAATTCTGATTGTTTTTACACAGGGCCAAAGACCGATATTTCGGTTTAATTAAATTTTCTTATCACTGAATGGACTTTAATTTTTCATCAGGAATTTATATTTGAGTCAGATTGCGAATTTCACATTTGTTGCCATTGTCAGTACATTTGATTGTAGGCAGGTTACGCATAGAGCCATGTCCATCAGCATTTCTAATTAGTATCGTCCTTTTTCTTTCAAATCTTTGTGCGGAGGTTACACTTGGCCCACATTTCTATTAAGTATTGTCATTTTGATTTCTTTTAAAATTGCGGTGGGGAGGTTACACAGTATGTCAATAGGCCGTTCTCTTCGGTGTAATTCATAGTGTTCGAACACAATATACTATGCTCCAAACTCATACTGCACATTGACGTTAATGGTATGGGTCTGTAATTGAGTTCATGTTACTTCTACTGCCTTTCTTGATTATTGGTGTGACTTGTGAAATTTCCATTCTTTGGGTACTGATCTTTCGTCGAGCGAGCGGTTATATATGATTGTTGAGTACGGAAGGTTCGCAGGAGAGCTTCTGTAAAGTTTGGAAGGTAGGAGACGAGGTACTGGCAGAAGTGAAGCTGTGAGGACGAGGCGTGAGTCGTGCTTGGGTAGCTCAGTTGGTAGAGCACTTGCCCGCGAAAGGCAAAGGTCCCGAGTTCGTGTCTCGGTCCGGCATACGGTTTTAATCTGCCAGGAAGTTTCATGTCAGCGCAAACCCCGCTGCAGAGTGAAAATCTCATTCTGAAGATGTATGAGACCGGCGAAATACCGTCAGACTTCAAGAAGAATATAATAATTCCAAACCCAAAGAGAGCAGGTGTTGACAGATGCGAATATTACCGAATTATCAGTTTAATAAGTCACAGCTGCAAAATACTAACGCTAATTCTTTACAGACGAATGGAAAAACTGGTAGAAGCTGACCTCGAGGAAGATCCGTTTGGATTCCGTAGAAATATTGGAACACGTGATGCAATACTGGCCCTACGACTTATCTTAGAAAATAGATTAAGGAAAGGTAAACCTACGTTCCTAGCATTTGTAGACTTAGAGAAAGCTTTTGACAATGTTGACTGGAATAAATGGCTCTGAGCACTATGGGACTTAACTTCTGAGGTCATCAGTCCCCTAGAACTTAGAACTACTTAAACCTAACTAACCTAAGGATATAACACACATCCATGCCCGAGGCAGAATTCGAACCTGCGACCGTAGCGGTCGCGCGGTTCCAGACTGTAGCGCCTAGCACTACTCGGCCACCCCCTCCGATCTGACTGGTATACTCTCTTTCAAATTCTAAAGGTGGTAGGGGTAAAAGGCTATTTACAATTTGTACAGAAACCAGATGGCAGTTATAAGAGTCGAGGGGCATGAAAGGGAAGCAGTGGTTGGGAAGGGAGTGAGACAGGGTTGTAGCCTCTCCCCGATGTTTTTCAATCTGTATATTGAGCAAGCAGTAAAGGAAACAAAAGAAATATTCGGAGTAGGTATTACAATGCATGGAGAAGAAATAAAAACTTTGAGGTTCGCCGATGACATTGTAATTCTGTCAGAGACAGCAAAGGACTTGAAAGAGCAGTTGAACGGAATGGACAGTGGCTTTGAGCACTACGGGACTTAACATCTATGGTCATCAGTCCCCTAGAACTTAGAGCTACTTAAAGCTAACTAACCTAAGGACATCATACAACACCCAGTCATCACGAGGCAGAGAAAATCCCTGACCCCGCCGGGAATCGAACCTGGGAACCCGGGCGTGAGAAGCGAGAACGCCACCGCACGACCACGAGCTGCGGACGGAATGGACAGTGTCTTGAAAGGAGGGTACAAGATGAACATCAACAGAAGCAAAACGAGGATAATGGAATGTAGTCGAATTAAGTCTGACGATGCTGACGGAATTAGATTAGGAAATGAGACACTTAAAGTAGTAAAGGAGTTTTGATATTTGGGGAGTAAAATAACTGACGATGGTCGAAGTATAGAGGATATAAAATGTAGACTGGCAATGGCAAGGAAAGCGTTTCTGAAGAAGAGGAATTTGTTAACATCCAGTATAGATTTAAGTGTCAGGAAGTCGTTTCTGAAAGTATTTCTGTGGAGTGTAGCCATGTATGGAAGTGAAACGTGGACGATAAATAGTTTGGACAAGAAGAGAATAGAAGCTTTCGAAATGTGGTGCTACAGAAGAATGCTGAAGATTAGATGGGTAGATCACAAAAGTAATGAGGAGGTATTGAACAGGATTGGGGAGAAGAGGAGGTTGTGGCACAACTTGACTAGAAGACGGGATCGGTTGGTAGGTCATGTTCTAAAGCATCCAGGGATCACCACTTTAGTATTGGAGGGCAGCGTGGAGGGTAAAAATCGGAGAACAAGAGATGAGTACACTAAGCAGATTCAGAAGGATGTAGGCTGCAGTAGGTACTGGGGGATGAAGAAGCTTGCACATGATAGAGTAGCATGGAGAGCTGCATCAAACCAGTCTCGGGATTGAAGACCAGAATAACAACAACTCTTAAAGGAACGTAGTTGGTGAAGAGTCTGGACCGGAAGACTTGTTTTTATTAAGTGGTTCAACATGCTTCATTACTCCAAGGATATCTGCTTTTAAGTTACTTGGCAGCTGATCTTGATTAGAATTCTGGAATATTTACTTCGTCTTTTTTGTCGAAGGAATTTCGGAAGGCTGTGTTTAACAATTCTGCTTTGGCAGTACTGTCGTCGATAGTATTTCCATTGCTATAGCGCGGAGAAGGTACTGATCGTGCCTTTGTGTGGAGTGCCCTAAAGTTTAAGCAGTGTCGCAACCACCCTCATAGTCTTCAAAAAGTTTCGGATGAGACTGCCGCAGTTCCAGTAATCCAGTTTCTATTAGCCTTCAGCAAGTCGCTGACAAGGGCCCAAAAGTGCCAAGAGATGAATGTTGGTCACGTTGAACACCTGTTATAGTTAGGCTACTACTGTATTTCCATTCCTCTGCTATGTTTCTCTGTATGCTGGAACTCTGTTCTTTGGGCGACTGATTTATCCCGCACTGTACAAGGTGTCCGACCTGACTCCGGCACTTCCGAAACGAAAAAGACTGTGAAAAGTGCAATTGTCCGGTGATGCACCTATGCCAGGGACTCACAAAATGAGCAGGTATGCCCAATCCACAAATGTAAATAAACGTCACTTTCAAGACGAAGTTAGGTTTTTCTTTTAAGTGACACACGTATGTTTATTTGTACGGAAATGTAAACTAGAAGTATAATTAGTGACGGCAGAGTTGTTATCACTGTTATTATACCCCATAGTTCCTGTTATACGTAGATTTTAAAGGTTGGCAAAGCCGCCAGGATTTCGGCTGCAGTGAGGAGAGCAACAGGCTTCGGGACAGTGCAGGCAACCAGCAGAAACTGTCGCACCGTTTCCATTGTTTAACGTCTAAGATCTAAGTATTGCAGTGGGTGTAAAGTTTAGATCAATAAGTGCATCCCTGGCCAATTGCATTTTTCACATACTTTTTCAAAAGTATCCGGACAATCCCAAAAACAATATTTTCATATTAGCTGCAGTGTGCTGCCACCTACTGCCAGATACTCCATATCAACGACCTCAGTAGTCATTAGACGTTGTGAGAGAGCAGAAAGGGGCGCACCGCGGAACTCACGGACTTCGAACGTGGTCAGGTGATTGGGTGTCACTTGTGTCATACGTCTGTACGCGAGATTCCCACACTCCTAAACATCCCTAGGTACACTGTTTCCGATGTGGTAGTGAAGTGGAAACATGAAGGGACGCTTACTGCACAAAAGCTTACAGTCTGTTGACTGACAGAGACGGCCGACAGTTGAAGAGGGTCGTAATGTGTAATAAATAGGCAGACATCTATCCAGACCATCACATAGGAATTCCAAACTGCATCAGGATCCACAGCAAGTACTATGACAGTTAAACTAGAGGTGATAAAACTTGGATTTCATGGTCGAGCGGCTACTCATATGCCACACGTCACGCCGGTAAATACCAATCAACGCCTCGTTTGGTGTAAGGAGCGTAAACGTTGGACGATTGAACAGTGGAAGAACGTTGTGTGGTGTTAACGAATCACGGTGCACAATGTGTCGATCCGATGGCAGGGTGTAGGTAAGGCGAATGTCCCGTGAACGTCATCTGCCAGCGTGTGTAGTGGCAACAGTAACATTCGGAGGCGGTGGTGTTATGGTGTGGTCGCGTTTTTCATGGAGGGGGCTTGAACCCCTTGTTGTACTGTCACAGTACAGGCCTACATTGATGTTCCAAGCACCTTCTTGCTTCCATCTGTTAAAGAACAATTCGGGGATGGCGATTCCATCTTTCAACACGATCGAACACCAGTTCTTAATGCACGGCCTGTGGTTGAGTGGTTACACAACAATGACATACCTGTAATGGACTGGCCTGGTCAGAGTCCTGACCTGAATCGTATGGAACGCCTTTTGGATGTTTTGGAACGCCGACTTCGTGCCAGGCCTCGCCGACCGACATCGATAACTCTCCTCAGTGCAGCTCTACGTGAGGCTGCCATTCCCCAGGAAACCTTCCAGCACCTGATTGAACGCATGCCTGCGAGAGTGGAAGCTGTAATCAAGGCTAAGAGTGGGCCAACACTATTTTGAATTTAAGTGTTACCAATGGAGTGTGCCACGAACTTGTAAGTAATTTTTGATCACATAGTGTACGAGATGGCCAAGTTAGGTGGTCCATCCGTATTCAGGTTGTCTGTCCTAAGAATCGTCAGGCCCCGTTTTCTCTGTTGTTTCGGCTGGTATTTGCAATTCCTTTTTCCCGTAGTGTAGCCGGAGTCAGTTGAAATAAATACTGTTCATCACATCTTTCATGCGATGACCAGTTCGATGGAAAACGTCGGTTTATTTCCCGTTTCAAACAAAATGAGTTTTGTAGCCCAATTCGATGTGGTTATTCAGTAGAGCGTTTCCAAATGAATCTAGTGAAATGTTTGTTTTTCCAATATGTTTTAACAGGGACAGCAAAACACAAAGAATAACCTCTACCTCAGCAGCGAGAGCACCGCCTGCAAATGTCTGCTTAAACACCAGATAAAATGCGCTTGACGATTCTGAACACGGACACCCGGTGTATTGTATATACTAAATGTCCTATTAAATTCCCTTAAGGAACTCTTGAAATTACCTTTACAGCTATCGATTTTATTCCGTTGTTTTAGACATGCTGAGTTCTACGTACAAGGAAGTATTTCATGTGGTCCGATACTCGGTAAAGTCGTCTTTTGGTCAGTAAATGAGACTTGGGAACTATACTGAATGCATTCCAGACGACAATAAGCGCAGCTTAAAACTACGAGCCATTTTCTAAAGACTCTTCCTCAAGAACGTGAATTAAACTCAGCAAAGGTTAAGTGATGGGTTCACCGAATCTTCTCAAAGTGTGTATTGATACACCATAAAAATATTTATTGAAACTATAAATGACGCTTTTATTATCAATAAAGTACGTTTACAGGTTTACCATATGCTGAATACCGAATCATACTGCGCAATGGCAAAAGTGAAGTACATACATACATACATACAGCCAGGCTGTTTCTAGATATTGTGTGAGGGCTTTCATAACTAAAACTAAAGTAATGGCGTTGCAAATGTTACAGCGCAAAATATAATTAATAGACAAATAACGGAACAAGTAACTAAATTTAAATATATGGGATATTATCTTAAGTGTACAAAATATGAATACATTTAATGCACTTCATAACGGTTGTAGTAACTTAGAATAACACAGGCATTGGACGATCGTATAAAATAACACAATGTTGAAATGAAATTCCAAGATTTACAGGTTTCTGTGATACAATACGATGAACATTATAAAGGAAATTACTGAAACATACAGAGCTATAGCTCTTCGGTTATTGCTCCAGAACTAGACACACACTACCGGCCATTAAAATTGCTACACCACGAAGATGACGTGCTACAGACGCGAAAATTAACCGACAGGAACAAGATGCTGTGATATGCAAATGATTAGGTTATCAGAGTATTCACACAGGGTTAGCGCCGGTGGCGACACCTACAACGTGCTGACATGAGGAAAGTTTTCCAACCGATTTCTCTTACACAAACTGCAATTGACCGGCCTTGCCTGGTGAAACGTTGTTGTGAAGCCTCGTGTAAGGAGGAGAAATGCGCACCATCACGTTTCCGACTTTGATAAAGGTCGGATTGTAGCCTATCGCGATTGCGGTTTATCGTATTGCGACACCGCTGCTTGCGTTGGTTGAGATCCAATGACTGTTAGCAGAATGAGGAATCGGTGGGTTCAGGAGGGTAATGCGGAACACCGTGCTGGATCCCAACGGCCTCGTATCACTAGCAGTCGAGATGACAGGCATCTCATCCGCTTGGCTGTAACGGATCGTGCAGCTACGTCTCAATCCCTGAGTAAACAGATGTGGATTTTTGCAATACAACAACCATCTGCACAAACAGTTCGACGAAGTTTGCCGCAGCATTGACTTTCAGCTCGGAGACCATGGCTGCGGTTACCCTTGACGCTGCGTCACAGACAGGAGCGCCTGCGATGGTGTACTCAACGACGAACCTGGGTGCACGAATGGCAAAACGTAATTTTTTCGGATGAATCCAGGTTCTGTTTATAGCATCGTGATGGTCGCATCCGTGTTCGGCGACATCTCGGTGAACGCACATTTGAAGCGAGTATTCGTCATCACCATACTGGCGTATCACCCGGCGTGATGTTATGGGGTGCAATTGGTTACACGTCTCGGTCACCTCTTGTTCGCATTGACGGCGGTTTGAACAGTGGGCGTTACATTTCGGATGTGTTACGACCCGTGGCTCTACCCTTCTTTCGATCCCTGCGAAACCCTACATTTCAGCAGGATAATGCAAGACCGCATGTAGCAGGTCCTGTATAGGCATTTCTGGATACAGAAAATGTGCGACTGCTGCCCTGGCCAGCACATTCTACAGATCTCTCAGCAATTGTAGAAGTCTGGTCAATGGTGGGCGAGCAACTGGATCGTCACAATACGCGTCACTACTCTTGATGAACTGTGGTATCGTGTTGAAGCTGCATCAGCAGTTATACCTGTACACGCCATCCAAGCTCTGTTTCACTCAATGCCCAGGCGTATCAAGGCCGTTATTACAGCCAGAGGTGGTTGTTCGGGGTACTGATATCTCAGGATCTAAGTACCCAAATTGCGTGAAAATGTAATCACATGTCAGTTCTAGTATAATATATTTTTCCAATGAATACCCGTCTATCATCTGCATTTCTTCTTGGTGTAGCAATTTTAATGGCCAGTAGTGTAAGTTATATAAACAACGAAATGAAACAAAGCGAATCTTTTCAACGGAGAGTTTTTGAACTTGTAAGAGCTCTAACAAAAAGAAATACAGTTAAAACTGCTTAATCTAGTGGCGTTGGGATATAAGAAACTCTTTTGACATAGCAGGTTACCCATCTACAAATGGGGAAAACGTAGTACTAGGGATAATTTCTACGATTTGTTGCAGTGGAAAGTTATACTCTAACTACCCTACCCTACTTTCAAGCAGTTGTCCTTGACCATACACAAACTACTATGACGCAGTTCAAGGCCACAAAATGTATAGCTACCCTTAGACACGCCAATGACTTAAAAAATCATTTTGTATCACCCGATCGAGGTACTATAGGTCTCCAAAAGAGTTGTGCAGTAGAAGATATTTCGTTCACAACTGAAATGGATTTTCTACCTAATACATTTCCTACGGCAATGTAAGGACATATGACGTCACAAAATTACTCAAGTTCCAAACATCTTTGTTGTTGGGAAGCTGTGGATGTGAGTCCCACCACATCCAAATTTCTTAATTTCCAAGCGATTTAAGTGAAATTTCTCAATATCTACATACGCTTGCACATATCTCATAATTCTGTCTTCCCTTGCAAAGCTGCACAGCATATATTCATATACGACTCATCGCTGTCATTAAATATATACATTATGCACTAGAGGATTCATTTACATCGCTACGTTCTTAGAAATTTTTTTTTTCATGATATTTCGTTCACATATTTCGCTTATGAGACTTACTGAGTAAAGGAGATAAATTGTCAAAATTCTTCGATATATCTATGATATCTACTTCACTTACGCGCTAGCTGTTCCCAGCAATAATGCAGCATGAGAGACAAAATCTCGCACTATTATTTTGTGAACTTTCTCACAATTGTCTGCAAAAGTCATTTTCTTAATATACAAAGGAAAATGCGTAATCATGGTTTAAGGCTTCATTTACACACCAAGGTGCTAGCACGTCCTGCGCCATACCGTAAAATAACGTTCAACCACTGCCAATGATATACATCAACAGTTAGACAACCCCTAAACCGAAGTTGTCATCATTTTACAGCGTGGTTAGTCTCAGCACTGATCGTGTCATAACACACACACACACACACACACACACACACACACACACACACACACACACTCGTTAACTAACAGCGTGTCAAAAGTCGACTGTCACCAATAATACGTAAATGTATTGAAAAGTGAAATCGGCCTTAACGACAAATTAGCGAATGCGAGATTGATGCACGACACACAAGTTACCTCATGACCGAAGTCGTGTGTCACCAACCCTTTTGAGTAAACTGTAGAACTGTCAAACCCTCATTAACAACATATGACCAAATGCAGAACAGGTGTACTTTTAGACACTCTGATAAAATTAGTTTTCGAAAGTGATAACATCGTTTACATGTCACTGCCGAAATGGTGGTGGACATATTTTGTAAAGCACCTGACAGATAACACAAATTCAGGCATGATTAATAATTATTAAAATATCCGGAAGAAAATCTACTTAATAGGAGAGGAAGAACTGTGCCATTAACATGAATAGATCTTCGTATTGTGCGCAACCACTTCCCTGTAAGTAGTTCAATGATACATAGTTTAAAGTTTCTCTTACGTGAATGTGAAACAGCAACTCATTATGATAGTATTCTTCCAGGTGAGATCTTTAAATATCTGTAGCTAAAGCTGTCAGATCATCAAGTTGCATCTGTCCTGCCTTATAAACTAAAGTTTAAATAATAGTGAATTGACACGTGTTGCAGTAAGAATATGCTCAGGTGACAGATTTACCCGCACGATTGCTTTTACTATTTTAAAAACAAACTGAAATTAACAAGCTATCAGTGGGAACAGTTCTGTGATAATTATACACTTATATCAACCATTCTTAATCGAAATATGCAAAATACTATAACGAAATTAGAAAATTCTAAAGGATGTGACGAAAATTTTCTGCAGTGTGTATGCTTTTTTTCAAAAAATAATGAAAATATTCGTATGCAGGATGATAATTTAAATTCCTGATGTGTTGTAGTAATACTCTTCAAAGAGGCTTAGGTCAAAGAAGTGGCTGGTAAGCATATATGTATAATATATATGAATAATATATATAGTTTGTGGCAGCTCGTATTCTCTGAATTTCTACTGACAGAAGAATCTTTATCCAGACATTACGAGAGGCGTTGTGCACTAATATCTCATGCTGCACATAGACCCAAGATGTACGAAACTAGAATGGAACTGAGGTTTTCCCTGAAAGAGTTTATCTATGCTACCATAAGTAAAAGACTTTAAAATAAGTAAATTAAAAAAAAATATAAACCGTGCCATTAAAGACCCTTAAAAAGTAATACAGAGATGTACCCCGCAACGTGTCCACATGAGTGAAGCACTCTCTCTGGAAAGAGCTTATTGTAAGTTATTGGTCATGTAAAATTAATGAGAGAATGAAGTCGAATAGAAATGGTACTTTCCTATCTAGCAATATATGGTCCATCATTTTTGATGGCTGCAGTAAGACAAATGTTATGACATTATTAACCCGCGAGAAACATTACACCAACCCAAATGTGAGCTATTAAAAGAAATTTTTGCTGGATTTGAAGATGTAGCACATAGTGAATATATTCACAATATGGTGCCGCTACTATCGGAGGTGCTATCACAAGAGGTTTTTATTTCAGATGACTTAACGTGAAAGCAGCAGGACCAAATACGAAATTGCTTTTACTTTGGTGAACATAATGCTATAGATGTTTTCTGTATTTCTCAAACCTGTTCCAAAATATGCAAACAATTGATCCATGGCAACGCAAATCTTACTATCACTTTCAAACGGTATAACACGAACGAGAAATATATTTGCAAAGATTATGTCGGTGTGGATATGATTTTCAACAATTTGAAGGGCACTTTTGCAGAACGCTGTAACTGCAGTGAATATGATTTTCTTCTTTTCGATAAAACACGGACATTGAATGATGTACCATTTAGAAGACATTTCCAGGTATGTTTTAAAAAGATGTAGAAACGTAAACACCCGTGTAACATATACAAATGGAAGAAAAGATGTCAGAACGTTACATTATGCATAAATTTGCAACTTCATATACGCAACGGGAGAGGAAAAATTCGAAAAAGTATAGAGAACAATCTACACACTACCTCAAGGAGTGATCATCAGACATGAAAACGTGACCTAAAAAACCTAGAAACACTTGTCTGAAAATGCATATATAAGCTGTGTGCAATCTCAGAGTCTGTTTAGTATGTGGCAATATGTCGATAAAACAGAAAATTGTTGTTTCACATAAGGAGATTCTACAAAATTTAAGATTGTTGTGAGTACCACAGCTGATTGTGAGCAGGACAGCTGAGTAGGAATGAGTATTGCAGAGAAATATTTAAGAATGTTACCGAAACCACTGACCAAGTCTCACAATCAGCAAATTAGACAAATGACCTAGAGGATATTGATACTGTTGACTATTTCATAAACCAAGACAGACATATCGATTTAGATAAACGGTGGCGGCTGTGTGACCCCACGAATGTTGGGTTAATAAAATTAACTAATAATAATCCGGTTCATGTCAGGGACTGTAAAATTGCATCAACACCCAGTTTATTAAACCTAAAGTTTGTCATAAATACCTTGGAACTCGGCAGTTATGCACCAGAAGATGCAAGGACGGGTACGAAAATATTACACACAGCAAATGTACGAGAGAAAAGCAACAGTGATGTGAAAAAAATTGGATACTATGTAGCTTGGTGTGAAAGTAGTGTTATAGAGTTTCAGAATAAGAAGCTGAACATTTACTTATGCCACACCTATATTAAGACAACCCAAACGGGGCTGTAGATTGTTTAAGACTATTGATAACATCAGAAAGCATTGGGATACAGCTCACATGAAAGAGACCATTTCAGTTATTTTAGAATTACAAAAACAATGGATTATCAAGTAACGGGAACAGTGGTTAACAAACTTCACAAGCATGCAAGGAAAAAAATTTCTATGAAGATATATTGAAATACATAGCTTAGATGATTTATAGTAGAAGAAGCTGCATCTACGTCTACACCTACATACATAGTACACAAGCCATCATGTTGTGCGTGGAGATGTGTAACTTGTATGATTTCCTTTTCTGTTCTACTCGCAATTTGAGCGATGGAAAAGCGAATGTCTATACGCCCTTTTTTATCTTCGTGATCTTTATGCGAAATGTATGTTTGTTGCACTCCTCTGTAGATGTTAGTTTTCGAGATATTAAATTTTGAAATCCGAGCCTCCTTCGCTGCACACTCTTGGTTGGTTGATTTGTGGGAGGGGACCAGACAGCGAGGTCATGGGTCCTATGGGACTTCAGGGAAGGATGGAAAAGGAAGTCGGCCGTCCCTTTTGAAAGGAATCAACCCAGCATTTGCCTGAAGCAATTTAGGGAAATCACTGAAGACCTAACTAAATAAGTATGGCCGGACGCGGGTTTGAATCGTCGTCCTCCGGAATGCGAGTCAAGTGTGATAACCCAATGCGCTACCCCACTCGCACACACTGTGTAACAATTCTCGTTGCACACATTGTTGGTAACGAGATATGAAGTCGGAGACGTGCAGTTGAGTACCATAGTGCTCAGAGCCATTTGAACCATTTGGAGACGTGCACTAGTAAGCATCAATACGTCCCTCAAGTCTGTATGATCACTTAAGCAGTCGATGATACGCGTAAATAAGATAATGCAATGTCACCAGGTACATTGAAATGAGTCCCATATCAACATTAAGGACACATAACACCTTATGTGAACCTACGACTTAAACAAAAAAAAAGAACAGTGTTGTAAGTGAAGTAGTCTTCGTAGAGGTAGAAAAAAATTTATTCTTATTGAGAAGGGCAGTGGATTTTCCATATGAACCTCGTGTGTATCATGGATTGTGTCGACTGGACTGAAATGGAAAACCAGACACACACACACACACACACACACACACACACACACACACACAAACACACACACACACACACACACACACACACACACAGACATGATGTTCAAGAAACTCTTATTCTGGAAGAATGAGAAAATGTAATTAAGTCACTGAAACCTGTTATACTAATCACACGAAAAGTAACTGACACACAGTTGCGTTCAATGGTCCCGTAGATAAATCAATAAATACGGAAAACTCATAGGATCACTTTGTTTAACTTCTGTCTGTCTGACTGTCCAGCTACGCAAAACCCTTTTCCTCAAGAATGGGTTGACATATAAAGTTGAAATCTATGTCACATATTGGGGTCCTCAGTCTCTTGGCGATGCAAAAAAGTAAATCATCTTCAAGTCAATGCGGTCGAAAGATACGGGCCTGTATGTTAAAAATTTTGATAACCGCAGACTCACTTATCAAAATCTACAGGGTACTTCGGGTTGCTCTATGGTCATGAAATTTGGCGAGAAGCAAGACTGTATATGTAAAGGAAAAAAAATCGAATGTTGTGAATTCGTAACTGTACCACACGAAAACTGTATATGTAAAGGAAAAAAAATCGAATGTTGTGAATTCGTAACTGTACCACACGAAAACGAATTTTTCGTCATGTCTCATCTGACTGTCTGGCCGTCCGACCGTCTGTTAAGGGGAGTTTTACTATCTTTTGGTTAAAAAAAATCGATTTTTTAAATTGTATTTTTGGATTCATCAAGATGTTGAGAATCCACACCTGAAACGGTTTTTCCGAATGCGGAACGGAAATGTTTGTTATTCGCGGTTGAACAAAACAATACACCTGCCTGAAATAGACCTTTTTCACGAACCAGTTTTTTTCTCTCGGAGGATGCGTTATTGTAGCGGTGCTTTGGAGGAAACACACGAAATTCAAATGAAAGTTTGAACGCGTGTGTTTGGATGTTAGCCCCCAAGCATTTGCACCCTGGTGAGAAGATTGTGGAGATTGCGACTTTCCTGGCAGTGAGCAGCTTCAACGAAGGGTATTGAGCAATTCTGAAGACCATGACAACGATGGAAGTCACCCTGGGACTCTATTCGACGCAGTTCGCCAAGCAGTCGGACGACCACCGGATTCAAGCGGCTGAAAACCGCTTGTCAGCGGCCGTACGAACGGCTCTGGAGAAGCGCAGGATGGCCCAGATCGAGCAAAACGCCCTCTATGAGGAAGAGGAAGGACTAGTTTATGGACCCGGAATAGCAGATTGAACTTACGTTCCATAATATTGCATTTGTATGTAGTCGAAACTTCAAACGCTTTTTTCTCGAAATGGCTTCTTTTTATCGCGTGGTATGGTAACTTCAAATCTGCTGAACCGATTGGCATGATTCTTTGTTTCCGTTGAAGCTAACTAAATTGTCTAGTTGTTGAACCACTTTTATTCCGATCCCTCAGCTATAAATATTTTTACTTAGCCGACGAAGTCGAAAAATCGATGAAAAAACCCTATTTTTTCAAATGGCCGCCATTTTGTTTCCTATGGTCCAAATAACTTAAGCGAAGTACCACTTCTAAAGAATCTTACATACTTCTCTAACGTCAACTCAATTTTTGTTTCAGAAGAACCAACTGACCTGCAGCATACCGCGCGTGGATGTCTACATCGAAATTTTGTTTCGCTCTGACGGCACTTCCGCGTTTGCTCTTCGACATTTACGGTCGAAAAATTTCTCGTTTGTAGAAGAAATAACAATAAACAATCTGACCGTATTTGACATTTATATCTATAACACATCACGAGAAAAAAATTCTCAAAGAACACGCTTTTTTCGGGCCAAAGATAGTAAACCTTCCCTTAAGACCCTTTTCCTCGGGAACACAAAAAAATGGTTCAAATGGCTCTGAGCACTATGAGACTTAACATCTATGGTCATCAGTCCCATAGGACTTAGAACTACTTAAACCTAACTAACCTAAGGACATCACACAACACCCAGTCATCACGAGGCAGAGAAAATCCCTGACCCCGCCGGAAATCGAACCCGAGAACTCGGGCGTGGGAAGCAAAAATGCTACCGCACGACCACGAGCTGCGGACTCGGGAACACATATTAAGGTCTCTGTTCCCTTGACGATGTAAAATTGTGAAGCTTGTAACTTAGTGCAAGCAAAAGATGCGGCCATATATGTCACATATTTCGACATTTGCAAAATTATTCGTCAAAACCTGCAGACTTGACCTAGAATCATGAAATTTGCCAAGAGGAAAGGGTCCACAGTTTATCACAGGAAAAAGTACGAAAATCGTTAATTTGTGATTACATCACACGAAATGTATGTTCCTTTTAACAATTGTTACCCGACTTCGATGTTGGAATTAAAACATTCTTGTGACAGCCAGAGCGAGAGCACCAGCAGCAGCGAGTACTGTTTGTATAAAGCGTTTATTTTGCATTTTGTTTACGACCTTCCACTAAGGAAGGGATTCTATTTGTGTTTATCTGCTCTGCATAGTAACTAACAGTTCTTGATAAAACTTTACGTAGTTTTCGTGTTAGATTTCTTAGTGTTTTCTTGATCGTTTAGAACAGAAAGCGCCCTAAAACCGTCTTTTGTTTGTTTCGCGGCCGTTAGCCACTAGTCATTTGAATCAGCAGTTGTCTTGTGACAGCCAGAGCGAGAGCACCAGCAGCAGCGAGTACTGTTTGTATAAAGCGTTTTTGTACTTATTTGCTGCGCTTAGCTTTTAAATAGTTTTTCTGGGAAAACCTAGCGTAGTTTTCGCGTCTCGTATTTCAGTGAGTGTTTCTTGATTATCAGAGTAGCTCATCAGAAGATTATCTTGGGAATTTGTCACCGTATAGAGTAGGGTAAACATAGTCATGTGTAGGGACTGTGGTTGTTGTGTGCGGACGCAAGGAGAATTGGCCACTCTTCGGGGGCAGGTGGAGGCTTTGTCTGTTAGGCTCATCGAGCTCGAGGCGCAGGCGTCGGCTCGTAGTGGCGTTGGGGCAACTGTGGTGAGACCTATGCCTACTTCGGTGGCCTTGGAATCACATGGAACCCCTGATGTCGCTGTGTCTTCCGGCAGTGAGCATCTTACCGGTCAGCCATCACTCCAGGGTGAATGGCGGACAGTGGTGGGCTCGCGCGTGCCTGGCCGAAAGGCGAAGGTGGGATCTGGCCGCGTGGCAGCTGCCTTACCCCTTTCCAACAGGTACGGGGTGCTTCCTAGTGGTGATGACATCGTTTCCGAGCCACCACAGGATGCCTCGCCTGTTGGGCCAGTGGCCGATTCTCCGGCAAGGTCCCGACAGTCACAGAGGGCGGGCCTATTAGTTATAGGGAGCTCCAACGTTAGGCGGGTTATGGAGCCCCTCAGGAAAATAGCGGGTAGGTCAGGGAAGAATGCCAGTGTGCACTCGGTGTGCTTGCCGGGGGGTCTCGTCCGTAATGTGGAGGAGGCCCTTCCGGCAGCTATTGAACGCACTGGGTGTGACCGGCTGCAGATAGTAGCACATGTCGGAACGAATGACGCCTGCGGCTTGGGTTCTGAGGCCATTCTTGGTTCCTTCCGGCGGCTGGCTGATTTGGTGAAGACAACCAGCATCGCACGCGGAGTGCAAGCTGAGCTTAATATCTGCAGCATAGTGCCCAGAGTCGATCGCGGTCCTCTGGTTTGGAGCCGTGTGGAGGGTCTAAACCAGAGGCTCAGACGACTCTGCGACTATAATGGTTGCAAATTCATCGACCTCCGTTATTGGGTGGAGAACTGTAGGGCCCCCCTAGACAGGTCAGGCGTGCACTACACACCGGAAGCAGCTACTAGGGTAGCAGAGTACGTGTGGCGTGCACACGGGGGTTTTTTAGGTTAGAGGGACCCCCCCTTGGGCGAAACGATAAAATACTTGACGGCTTACCAGAGAGGACATTATCATCGTTGATAAAGAACGTCCGTCCTCAGAGACCAAAAACAGGAAAAGTTAACGTAATATTGGTAAACTGCAGGAGTATCCAGGGCAAGGTTCCTGAATTAGTATCTCTTATTGAAGGAAATAGTGCGCATATAGTATTAGGAACGGAAAGTTGGTTAAAACCGGAAGTGAACAGTAACGAAATCCTAGACACAGAATGGAATATATACCGCAAGGATAGGATAAACGCCAATGGTGGAGGAGTATTTATAGCAGTAAAGAATTCAATAATATCCAGTGAAGTTATTAGCGAATGTGAATGTGAAATAATCTGGGTTAAGTATCAAAGGTGGGTCAGATATGATAGTCGGATGCTTCTATAGACCACCTGCATCAGCAACCGTAGTAGTTGAGCGCCTCAGAGAGAACCCGCAGAACGTCGTGAAGAAGTTTCGTGATCATACTATTGTAATAGGGGGAGACTTCAATCTACCAGGTATAGAATGGGATAGTCACACAATCAGAACTGGAGCCAGGGACAGAGACTCTTGTGACATTATCCTGACTGCCCTGTCCGAGAATTACTTCGAGCAGATAGTTAGAGAACCAACTCGTGAAGCTAACGTTTTAGACCTCATAGCAACAAATAGACCGGAACTTTTCGACTCCGTGAATGTAGAAGAGGGTATCAGTGATCATAAGTCAGTGGTTGCATCAAAGACTACAAGTGTAATAAGAAATGCCAAGAAAGGAAGGAAAATATATTTGCTTAACAAGAGTGATAGGGCACAAATCGCAGAATATCTGAGTGACCACCATCAAACGTTCATTTCTGAGGAAGAGGATGTGGAACAAAAATGGAAAAAATTCAGAAACATCGTCCAGTACGCCTTAGATAAGTTCGTACCGACTAAGGTCCAAAGCGAGGGGAAAGATCCACCGTGGTATAACAATCATGTACGAAAGGTACTACGGAAACAAAGAAAGCTTCATCATAGGTTTAAGAGTAGTCGAATCATAGCTGATAAGGAAAAGCTGAACGAAGCGAAAAAGAGCGTAAAGAGAGCAATGAGAGAAGCATTCAACGAATTCGAACATAAAACATTGGCAAACAATCTAAACAAGAACCCTAAAAAGTTTTGGTCATATGTAAAATCGGTAAGCGGATCTAAATCCCCTATTCAGTCACTCGTTGACCACGATGGCACCGAAACAGAGGACGACCGAAGAAAGGCAGAAATACTGAATTCAGTGTTCCGAAACTGTTTCACTGCGGAAAATCGTAACACGGTCCCTGACTTCAGCCGTCGCACGGACGCCAAAATGGAAAATATTGAAATAAACGATATCGGAATTGAAAAACAACTGCTATCACTTAGTAGCGGAAAAGCATCCGGACCAGACGAGATACCCTTAAGATTCTACAGTGATTATGCTAAAGAACTTGCCCCCTTTCTATCAGCAATTTATCGTAGATCGCTGGAAGAACGTAAAGTACCTAGCGACTGGAAGAAAGCGCAGGTCGTTCCCATTTTCAAGAAGGGTCATAAATCAGATGCGAATAATTATAGGCCTATTTCGCTTACGTCAATCTGTTGTAGAATAATGGAACATGTATTGTGTTCTCGTATTATGACGTTCTTAGATAATACAAATCTCCTTCATCATAACCAACATGGATTCCGCAAACAGAGATCATGTGAAACTCAGCTCGCCCAATTTGCCCAAGAAATTCACAGTGCCGTAGACACTGGCGAGCAGATTGATGCCGTATTCCTGGACTTCAGGAAGGCATTTGATACGGTTCCGCACTTACGTTTAGTGAAAAAAATACGAGCTTACGGAATATCGGACCAGGTTTGTGATTGGATTCAGGATTTCCTAGAAGAAAGAACACAACATGTCATTCTTAACGGTTCAAAATCTGCAGATGTAGAGGTAATTTCGGGAGTACCGCAGGGAAGCGTGATAGGACCTTTATTGTTTACAATATACATAAATGACTTAGTTGACAACATCGGTAGCTCCGTGAGGCTATTTGCAGATGACACGGTTGTCTACAAGAAAGTAGCAACATCAGAAGACTCGTACGTACTCCAGGAGGACCTGCAGAGGATTAATGCATGGTGCGACAGCTGGCAGCTTTCCCTAAACGTAGATAAATGTAATATAATGCGCATACATAGGGGCAGAAATCCATTCCAGTACGATTATGCCATAGGTGGTAAATCATTGGAAGCGGTAACGACCGTAAAATACTTAGGAGT
The DNA here is from genome assembly GCF_023864345.2 of Schistocerca serialis cubense. Lineage (NCBI taxonomy): Eukaryota > Metazoa > Arthropoda > Insecta > Orthoptera > Acrididae > Schistocerca > Schistocerca serialis. The sequence goes on along the minus strand of NC_064646.1, from coordinate 91,063,178 downwards.
TACTATCCGGAGCGAACTGAAGTGGAATGATCACATAAAACAAATAGTGGGAAAAGCAGGCGCCAGGTTGAGATTCATAGGAAGAATTCTAAGAAAATGTGACTCATCGACGAAAGAAGTAGCTTACAGAACGCTTGTTCGTCCGATTCTTGAGTATTGCTCATCAGTATGGGACCCTTACCAGGTTGGATTAATAGAAGAGATAGACATGATCCAGCGAAAAGCAGCGCGATTCGTCATGGGGACATTTAGTCAGCGCGAGAGCGTTACGGAGATGCTGAACAAGCTCCAGTGTCGGACACTTCAAGAAAGGCGTTACGCAATACGGAGAGGTTTATTATCGAAATTACGAGAGAGCACATTCCGGGAAGAGATGGGCAACATATTACTACCGCCCACATATATCTCGCGTAATGATCACAACGAAAAGATCCGAGAAATTAGAGCAAATACGGAGACTTACAAGCAGTCGTTCTTCCCACGCACAATTCGTGAATGGAACAGGGAAGGGGGGATCAGATAGTGGTACAATAAGTACCCTCCGCCACACACCGTAAGGTGGCTCGCGGAGTATAGATGTAGATGTAGATGTAGAAAGTCTTGTAATCCGTGGGACCGATATCTTGACATTGTCAATGTCGATAAGAAGCAAAAATCGTCGAGATCTTCGATTCTAGGAATGGATGAACTGTCTACACAGGGTAAAAATGTAAAACGACGTATAGAATGCTCCACTGACCAATTTTAAGTAGGGATCCTGGAGACGGAGAAGCCAGCTTAAGAAGATATGGATGTTAACTACTTATCGCCTTGTCTAGCATTACTGCTTTCCAGCTTATTTACTACTAGCAAGGGTACAAGTTTACGCATACTGTGTTGTTAATTTACATCTTCATTCTTTATTTCCAGCAAGGAAAGAAGGAGGGCGAGCCTGATTACCAGGAAGTCATGATGCAGGTTTTGTTTATCTACTTGTCCATAAGGTGGCTCTGCTGTACTGTATTTGCATTGCTCCATGACAGAACGCGCTGTGAATGAACGACAGACACATTCATTACTCAGAGCTGTTCAGAGACGTACAGTACAATACGGTGGGGTAGTACCGGTACAGTACGAGGTGCATTCAAGTTCTAAGGCCTCCGATTTTTTTTCTAATTAACTACTCACCCGAAATCGATGAAACTGGCGTTACTTCTCGACGTAATCGCTCTGCAGACGTACACATTTTTCACAACGCTGACGCCATGATTCCATGGCAGCGGCGAAGGCTTCTTTAGGAGTCTGTTTTAACCACTGGAAAATCGCTGAGGCAATAGCAGCACGGCTGGTGAATGTGCGGCCACGGAGAGTGTCTTTCATTGTTGGAAAAAGCCAAAAGTCACTAGGAGCCAGGTCAGGTGAGTAGGGAGCATGAGGAATCCCTTCAAAGTTGTTATCACGAAGAAACTGTTGCGTAACGTTAGCTCGATGTGCGGGTGCGTTGTCTTGGTGAAACAGCACACGCGCAGCCCTTCCTGGACGTTTCTGTTGCAGTGCAGGAAGGAATTTGTTCTTCAAAACATTTTCGTAGGATGCACCTGTTACCGTAGTGCACTTTGGAACGCAATGGGTAAGGATTACGCCCTCGCTGTCCCAGAACATGGACACCATCATTTTTTCAGCACCGGTGGCTACCCGAAATTTTTTTGGTGGCGGTGAATCTGTGTGCTTCCAATGAACTGACTGGCGATTTGTTTCTGGATTGAAAAATGGCATCCATGTCTTATCCATTGTCACAACCGACGAAAAGAAAGTGCCATTCATGCTGTCGTTGCGCGTCAACATTGCTTGGCAACATGCCACACGGGCACCCATGTGGTCATCCGTCAGCATTCGTGGCAACCACCTGGATGACACTTTTCGCATTTTCAGGTCGTCATGCAGGATTGTGTGCACAGAACCCACAGAAATGCCAACTCTGGAGGCGATCTGTTCAAGAGTAATTCGGCGATCCCCCAAAACAATTCTCTCCACTTTCTCGATCATCTCGTCAGACCGGCTTGTGCGAGCCCAAGGTTGTTTCGGTTTGTTGTCACACGATGTTCTGCCTTCATTAAACTGTCGCACCCACGAACGCACTTTCGACACATCCATAACTCCATCACCTCATGTCTCCTTCAACTGTCGATGAATTTCGATTGGTTTCACAACACTCAAATTCAGAAAACGAATGATTGCACGCTGTTCAAGTACGGAAAACGTCGCCATATTAAGTATTTAAAACAGTTCTCATTCTCGCTGCTGGCGGTAAAATTCCATCTGCCGTACGGTGCTGCCATCTCTGGGACGTATTGACAATGAACGCGGCCTCATTTTAAAACAATGCGCATGTTTCTATCTCTTTCCAGTCCGGAGAAAAAAAATCGGAGGCCTTAGAACTTGAATGCGCCTCGTATATCTTGGTCACTAGATTGCGAGGTCCTATTCCAGGGTCTGTGAGGCCAACAGACCTTAATCCCCTTGATTATTTCTTATGGGGATATCTAAAGTCCCTTATTTATGACACGCCAATGAATATGGAGATGGAAGTAGTTGCCAGAACTGTAGCTGACTGTGATGTGATTCGAAATACACCAGAGATATTTGACAGGGTACGTCAGAAACGTGTTCGCTGATGTCATGCTTGCATTGAAATTGGTGGCCGTCAGTTTCAGCACATTTAGTAAGACACAGTACAAATGGTACGTACATTCAGTCAATGATGGTATTCTCAGATAGCTAACATATAAAAAAGTACATGGTAATGTGATTATATTACTATTACTTCGTTAAGCTGGATTCCCCGACCCCAGGTTCCATACCTCAGATTGTTCAATGGAGCATTCTCTATGTACTGTAAAATTTTTGCGGGCTCTTACGGAAATACCCTGCATACATAATTAATACGGAACCCTCAGGGGCCGAGTTGTACTAACACCTGTCCCATTTTTTATCTTAATCTACGCTGACGCATATCAGTTCATTTATCATAGATCATTTGTGATAGATAAAAAACTTGTGTTGTTATCGACTGAGGTGTAAATTAAAATAGATCTGGTATTTTGACAAAGCTCTTGTTTAAACGAACGTAAGCCGATCAAAACAAGGTAAATGAAATTAGGACACACAAAGAAGCTAACGGACTATACAGACATGGAGTGCTCGTAGAGCTGACAAGTATCCTCTTGTGTTCACTGTACAGTGCGTACCTGAAATGTGTATCTACACGTGAATACAGAATGGTCGTGGAGAACGCCCGAACCAAAGGCAGCGGCTTGACCACAAAGAGCTGCATAAAGCAGCGTCTGCCGAATTTCGCCTCCAAGAGAAACCGCGCACATTCCTCGCCGCTGGGGAATATTTAACGTGCCGTGCCCTTAAACGGATCCTGCCACGGCCATTTGGCTTTTTGTAGTGGACGGGCATTGCTCGCATACCTGGCCTTACTCTCGCGGCAAGGAAAAAAGTAAGCCGGGATATTTGCGCTGCGTTCCTTCGGAAACTTAAATACCCACAGCACCGTGGGCTAACGTCTAAGTGTATGGCCGAGTAGCTGCCCGACGAATATCTCGCTATAGTCAGCATTCTGTTGGGAAGACACAAGTGGACTGGGGGTTGATTTCCTCTTCACCTTAAACACTATTAAACTTTAGTTTCCGGTTATGTGTTCCATCATTACCGCTTAGTGTACGATTGAGGAATCTGGAAAGGAGATTGCGTTACTAAGCGTTGGCTGTGACGAGTCACCTATTTGTAATAGTTGCTCTGACATTTCTAGGTGCTCATTCTGAATATCATCTTTTCATAGTGCTTTTTACTGTCGTATTTTCGTTGGTTTCACGAGAACTTATATTTTTAATCTCTTTGTTGTATGCAAAATAATATCTCTGATTTTTCGAGTGGGGGATGGGGGCGGGTTTTTAGCACATAGTGGAGTTATCAGTCCTCTGTGTCAAACCCTCGTCGCCAGTTTTGTAAAGGCCTCATTGCTACTGCTGTGGAGGCTGAGTTGCCACTGTTGTTACGGTAGACCGAGTTTGTGAAACGGCTACACCACGAAGACAATTTCTCCCTGCCACAAAAGTACAGTTATGCCCCAGGGTCTGGTAACAGGATAGGAGAACGAAGGTTCTACAACACTCAAAGAAATTGGTAACAAAGTCTCACAAATTAGATAAAAAGCTTTGCTTTTTTTTATGACTTGACGAATAATGAAGCCTGCAACACTGCTTGTAATATAACACACAAAGGTTTCAATGCATAAGTGCAAATAATCGTAGGTAAACTTCACAGTACACAGCAAACGCAACTTACAACAAGTATCTGCTTATTTCTCAGAGTTCACTAAACGGTGTTCCCTGTATAAGTCAGCCAGGGGCGATGCTCTATAGCCTAGTGGGTAAGAGCTGCTGTTTTATCGCCCGAGTAGGCTTCTATCCGTTGCTGTCCGGTCATTGGAGAATTGTACTCGGCCGGTCTAGGCGAAGTCGATATCTTGATCCTCAGCGCCGCCAGTGGAGCTGGTGGAACTCGCGCAAGTGGTGAGTCTAAGGCACTGGCAACAGCCCGCATCATTGCGCCTGTGTTGCTTTTGCCCTGGCTGAGTCTCGTTCAGAATTGCGGATTCCTCCTGTAAATGGAGGGAAAAGGCTCCTATGTGCATGTGTCCCGAAATGGACGACGTGTGTGGAACAACAACAAATCGTCCCGGAACACAGTACAGAGCTGCATCGCATCCACGTCACAACAGGTTCAAAGTCGCCTCCATGGAATGCAGTCCACGCCTTCACACATCACATCATCGACTGATGGACTGTCGGACTCTATCGCACGTTTCGGCCTCCCTCCGAGTAGCATCAAAGGATCGCGAACGTGCTGTTGAAGGGTCTGCACGTCAGAAATTGGTTCAGCATACACAACTCTTTTCAGATACCCGCAGATTTTTATCGAGGGACTTTAAGCCCGGTGATGGTCATCTTAGAGAGCCTCCGCGTCGGGAGAAGATACCGCTGAGAAGCCGGCGAACTGTGAAGCACAAGTGGGGTGGTGCTAGATCACGTAGAAACGACATTACCTGTCGTACTGCCAAAGGCACATACTCAAGCAGCCCAGACAGAGTATTCCGCAGGAAATCCAAGCAAGTTCCTCCGTCGAGGCGTTGTACAATAAAAAGCGGTCCAAGGATGTGGTCGCTAAAAATCCCTGCCCACACATGTGAACCGATGCTGGTGAGATGCTTCAGTTATCCCCCTAGGATTGTCTGTAGTCCACACATAGCGATTAGGTAGACTGATGATGCCAGTTCTGGTAAAGGTACCATCGTCAGTAAAGAGAACTGATGGCAGAAATCCCATAATTTTGATTGTCTAGTGTAGAAACCATCGAAAAAATTCCTCCCGTAGAAGGAAATCCGCTGCTGATGTTCATTGCACTCGTAACAGGAGATAGGAGCCATAGTGATTGTCAAGCAGGACACACGTAATCGTACTTTGGCTTACAATATATTTGCCGCCCAAGTGTTTGTCTCAATATTCTGTAGAACCCGGTCCTCCAAATCTGGCATACGCACATTCCGCTGCCTTCCTGCACCTTCGTCTGACTGAAAGAACCTATTATCACACAAACGCTCAAAAGGGGCTTGATGTGGTTGGTGTCTGTGTTGTTACATATTTTGGTCTGCTTGGTTTCCGTCTGTTTGGTCGCAGTACCGAACCATTCTATTGCTTATAGTGTGCTGCGTCAATCACACGCCTGCAACACCTAAGTAACATACGAAACGTGGTCAAAGGAACTTTCATCCGTCAGTGTCATCTACTGTGGCAGCAATGCATTTCCGGACACATGTTCGTAGGATCTTTTTTCTCCATTTCCAGGCAGGAATTCGTCACTGCAGTTAGTTGTTTTTGTTGATGTACAGTTTGACTTCTTTTTGTGACAATAGTTTCGATTTACTTATGATACATACATACATTCGTCATTGCGTATAACAGCCTCTATTTGAGATATATAGCTAAAGAGCCTTTTTCGATACTAGCTTTGGTTTTTGGTGAATTGTTTGAGTGGAGTGCAAAAACATCACCCAACGAATCATGCAATCATTCCTGTCTGAATTTTCGCAACCAAACGAAGAGTGGGAAATAGACAAATGGGGCATTCAATTGATGAACGTGAGGGCTAGTTTTGGAAAGAAACTAATTTCTTGAAATTAACCTGGGTGATAACGAAAAACTCAGTTATTGGTTTGAAGGAATATTAAAATAGTTCACGAACAGTTGCTGCTAGCTGTGCAACTGCAGTGTCAAGAAGTTCATTTCTCCAAGGCATTGTTTTCATAAAATAAGTTGAGTTGGTGTGTTACTTAACTTTTAGAGGGGTTTCCTTTGAAGTAGGTATTAAATTTAAGACATTTCAAGAACGACGGGCACTATAACAACAAGAGAAGTGCCAAAAAGTTTTCAAGACCTAGCTATTTTGCGCTTAAAATGTTACTCTGGCATGACATTTAACTGTCAAAATCATCTTCTTTGAAGTAAGTTCTAAACTCAGGGCATTTCACCAGACTGCTCTTGGAAAGGAAATGAGGTGGTAATGAAACCATGCGTTCTGAATAAAACTTGAAAAATAAAAATAACGGGTCAAACGTTTTGTGAAATGATTTGTCTACAAGTAAGATATAAAATACACTAGAGATACATTTGATGCGCCTTTGAATTACATTAGAAATCGTGCACAGCTAACGAGGTGCATCAAATGTACCTCTAATCTATTTTATTTGTTACTTTTGGACAAATCATTACATAAAATATTTGAGCGATCTTTTATTTAAAGCCGGCAGGAGTGGCCGTGCGGTTCTAGGCGCTACAGTCAGGAGCCGAGCGACCGCTACTGTCGCAGTTTGAATCCGGCCTCGGGCATGGATGTGTGTGATGTCCTTAGGTTATTTAGGTTTAATTAGTTCTAAGTTCTAGGCGACTGATGACCTCAGAAGTGAAGTCGCATAGTGCTCAGAGCCATTTGAACAATTTTTTATTTAAAAATACTTTTTTTACTATTAATTATAATTTCAATTTACGCTGTTCATCGCGATCTCCACTGTAGCCGTAAATTTTTTGCGGTAATCAGTAAATGAGGTTCTTCTTTTCTATTTGCTATTTACGCATACTTATATCCGTAGCTGCATATCGTAGACAATGCTTCAGCTGTGCAGCTAAAGTGTATATTTTGATAATAACTTCGATTTTTGTACGAAACTGATGCGTATTAGTTAGATGGAGAGGGTTTCTGGATGGAGGACGTGTAGACGTGGTCTCCATTTTATTAAAAAATCATTTAACACGCGAAGTATCAATATGCAAAACAGCAACTAATCTAGCAAAACATCAAATTCTTCGCAGCACGAATAAATCTTAATATAGCTCAATAATAACACAAAATAACTCTATAAACTGATGATATCCAAAATACACAAGGTGAGTCAGCTACCCTTGCGAATGTTGTTTTATGCAACCTGTAATATTATTTCTGACCTTAAAAAACCACTTTCATATTTCCTCGTTCACTACGCACAAAATATTAATCCTACACAAAAAATGAACAGGGCCTTTTTGTAGGATATTTAATGTAGCTAAATTTAGTACTTGGATACGTTTCCGCTGGGGAGGCCATGGTACCCGAGTTATTCAACCAAAACGAACAAAAGTGACCTTCAGACGCAGCTTCACCACCACATTCATCCCTTACGAATCGGGATTTATGGTGTGTTGTTTGTGGCATTCCCTCCCACCCTCGTATAAGAAAGTCCGGCTACTCGAACTAATCCCGATATTCGACCTTTTTGGTCTCTGTAGTAGGAGCTATTACGTATCCAACATAGTCGGTTATTTCCTTAACATTATTAATTTAAATGTGCCCGTGAGGACAGAGAAATAAAATCAACTTTTTTAAACGTTAGGCTAAAACTAATCAAGTTGACATTCCATCCGAACTTAACCCTTACAAGCGTAGTGGTTTTGTTGCCGACAGGCCTGACGAATCTAGTGAAGTTATTGTTTATTTTATGATGCCAAAATTCATAAATTTATGAGGTAAAATTTATACTAACGCCAGTTTCACAATTTGCATGTGCCAAACTGAGCGAATTGTATAGTAAGGCCAGCCAGTGAAGAAGCAAAGGAGGTCGAATGTGGCAAATAATTCGTGCAGTCGCAAATAACTGTACAGTGATAGGAGCGAGTCCCATGAACAACATACTAGAAATTCTGACCGTTGGAAGCTGAGAGTGTGGGAGTGTCACTTTGTACATTTCTCTTGAATAACTCATAAAATATGGCCTCTAGCGTTAATGTATCCCAGTACAAAATTTAGGTACTAGAAATTCTCTACAAAAAGGCCCTCTTCATCTTTTCTGTACGACCAATAGTTTGCGCGTGCTGAGCGAGAGAGTATGAAAATCCCGCGCGAGGTTTGTGGCAGTCAGGTATAACACTGCGGGATGCATAAAGGGATAGCAGCAGGGACAGCTGAATCATCGTGTGTACAGGAGGTACCTGCGCTTTTTCTCCAGTCGTTTAGGGCTTTCCGTTGGGCAAGAGATTCGCGATAAATTCAAGCTAAGCGTGTACATCGTTGAAAATCGATACGTCACTTGTCATGTACCAAAGAACGCCCGGAGAGTGTGACGCGGGGGAACCTGACTTCCAGTCACTGGGTCTTACGTGAGACACGCTGCACCTACAAACAGTGCCCAGATGGACTACGTCAAGCAATGATTTATGTTCGAGGCCTTGTCAAGCATTTAATTCCAGTTTGGCGGTAGCATAATTCGCTTGAAGTCGTATAAATGTCCGGCTTCCGGACTGAGGGTGGCAGGAGGCAGTAAGCTAATAGCGGAGCGTCGATTGCCGCGAAACGACAGAGAGATAGGTTTGTCAGCTCAGTGAAGCCCCGCAACAGAACCTCGCCCTCTGCTGCGGTGAGGGAGGGGGGGGGGGCGGTGTCAGCGGACCATGCTTTCTTACGTAATAGCTTAAGGCTACGCTATCGACGTTCTCAAGTTTCTCGGCTCTGTGCTAGCGGATAATTATGACCGTGTGCTCTCACAGCACCGCTCTACCCGATCGAGTAGAAAGGGCGGTCGAAGGTAGAGTGCACTGAGGCTCTGAACACGTAAGCGTCGATTTTTTTAAATTCGTGGTTTTAAGCAGAAGAAGCACCAGAATGCGCCTGGAACCCTAGACCGGTGAGTTTCTGAGGAGATAAGAGACAGGCATTATCTCAGAAAAGGTATACCTGCAAGACAGAAAACCTGGCGCTTCAGTATAACATCTAAGGCTAAGGCGTGGGAAGCAAAAGTGCGAGGTGCTAGGGTGGAGAAGAGTTTGTACCTCTGTAATTCAGACGAATCATGCATGAGAACGAGACATGCATTCTACCTCCTCCTTATCCGCCAGCTATTTAATTATGCGCACAATGGTAACGGAAGGAAATGGTGGTGGGCCCTGCTAGTTGGTAAAATAAGGAATGCACACTCACAATAATTTAATAAAAAATCGTAATCTACTCAAAAAAAGAGAATTTTATCACAATAAACAACATAAAATGAGATTCTGCCTGTATCTACGAAGTGATATGCGGATTAAATATTACAATGAGATTTATTATATATCAGAACATAAATGCACGTGATTGTCGACACACACAGTAGGTTAAAGAATTGGGTATACTGAAATATTATGAGAATAAGAGTTGGCTCGAGAACAAGGGGCTCCTACTCTCTGTGATGCAATAGATTGACGATAATGACTGGAGGTCCTAATGAATTGAATATTAATCTCCCGACTATATAGCAGTATCGCAATTAGTAGTGAGAGCTCAAATGGGATCACATGGGGAAACAAGCGAGGTGGACTTGTAGCAAAGCGAGCGCGCGTCCTGCTGAGGGATTCAGTATAAATTTGATAAGGTCCTACAATCCCGGAGCCGCAAAATACTGTACCAGTACTGAAATCTGCAGCACGTCGCCGGTAGGCAGCGTCCTGATGATGCAGGCGCCGACTTCAGCCGTGCAGCAAAGAGTCAATCCCTGGCCCCGAAGGCTGTCCGAGAATTCTAAGTTCTTCCGAAAACGAGCGACCAAGTCGCAAGACCGTCTGACTCCGAGGAAGATCAGATCCCGACTCCACTCTGTGATGCGATGCAAGAGCGAAGCCAGCATTACTCAACTCCACACTCTCCTCGAAAACCGCGAATTAGCGTTCAGTGCTGATTCCAAAATTCCCCCACACTGTCTCTGAACATCATTTGCGCCAATAGTGAGCCGGCCGGAGTGGCCATGCGGTTCTAGGCGCTGCAGTCCGGAACCGAGCGACCGCTACGGTCGCAGGTTCGAATCCTGCCTCGGGCATGGATGTGTGTGATGTCCTTAGGTTAGTTAGGTTTAATTAATTCTAAGTTCTAGGCGACTGATGACCTCAGAAGTTAAGTCGCATAGTGCTCAGAGCCATTTGCGCCAATAGTGACCGTACCCTCCAATTTCGAGCAGGGCTTTTTGACGTCAACTAGCCTCAGCTTAAGTAGACCAATCACGATCCCGCTATTCAGCTGAGGGCACTGAACTTGCTGTTTGATCAGCTACGAAAACAACCTGCCTAGACCACCTGCCATCCGGTGCTAGACAGTCGTACTCAGCAGGGCACAGTCCACAATTATTCTCAGAATCAAGAGGAAAATGCAGTCAGTCGGTGCCAGGAATCTTCGTTACGGACGCGCCGGAACGGGAAACACATAAACTGCGGCGACACTCAGACGTCTCGCAGGTCGTCTCAACCCTGTATACAATAGGCGAAACTCGACCGACGTCATTCGTTCCGCCAGACGCTTAAACCTATTGTACGAACCCATCAGAATTCAGGGAAGTGCAGCCCCCAACAGGAAACGCCGTGTGCTGCGTCCTCCGATGCTTGCCTCGCACAAGCCACGGATGGAACTAAAACAAGATGCATGGGAATGAAGTGAAAAGTAGTTTTTTAGCTCTCAGTGCAAATACTCTCATTACAATAACCTTGTTCGGTCTGTTACTACCGTGCAATGACATGGAACATTAATAAAATTGGTGAAAATGAGAGGATACATGCAAAAGATGGCATGGAACCTTGCATGGGGGCTTGGTTAAAAAAATAAGATGCAATAATTTTACTAGCTGTGTGTCCGGTTACGAAGTCTCATAACCGGTTGGCCCTGGCTAGTATTAGCACGCAATCTGACTGCATAAAATAAAAATAAAGAATGACAAGAAATTTCCATTAACACAACTGATTAATTAAGTCCCCTGCAACTATAAAAGCTACGAAACAACAAAGCACAAGTGTAACTGTTCTGTGTGTGGTAGTGTGATTCAATGTACATGTATCTTGCTCGGTTCTTCCTCAATACGACAAGATATTTTAAACACCATTTACAATGAAGTAATTGAAAAACCACAAATACTATAATTGCACATAGAAACCAGAAATACAAGTCTAATACATGAACACGAGCCAGATGCTTTGTTGACTGTACCTGTGATGAAGAGGCATTGTCATTAAAGAAATCTGTGATACTTTTTTTTTACCTCAATATATATTGACGAAAAATACACTGTGATCATTGCAACATCTTCCATCTATACATTACACCAACCGAACAGCATCTACTCTCTCACTCAACAGAACAACAACTTCACTCGACATCCTCTGAACTACTATTGCCCTCGACACCCTCTGAACTACTACTGTACCAGTGGAGGCGGCAGAATAATAATCTTTGCGCAATCTCTGGCACTGTGACTCAGTGTAGCCATCTTTCAACCTCTCAAAGGAACACACTATGAGACGAAAAACGCACCATCAAGTAGTTATGCAAATTAGACACAAGTTAATATTCATACAGTTATCGATGGAAAATGCGAAACTGCAAATTTTGGCGGCCCATGGATGAATGTGTGACTCAGCGGCGCAATGTCGCCGCGCAGGTAGCGAGGATAGTAAACAGGGGACGTGTCGATATCGGGGCATAAAGTCTTTGTGAATTTCACTCCATGCACACAGTTTGACAGTAGCTATGTCTCGCAGACAGGTGCATGAGGAGCGTACGCATATGTTAGCATTTGGGAGAGCAGGTGTCGCTGGAGTAGTCGGTGAGTAACTCGACATTTTCAATAAGAGCGATGCCACTATTCGAAGATGTTAGCAGGAGTGGGTGAACCTGGCCACACACAGCGCTAAGGAGGAAGCGGTCGATATGGAAAAAAAAAAAAAAAAAAAAAAAAAAAAAAAAAAAAACAACAGAATGTGAGGTCCGAGCAGTCGCCAGAGAGCCCCGCAGTGCCCCGTATTTGTCATCGTCATCGCCCCGAAGTGCGAATTGTGCTGCAATGGCCGCAAGGACCATTAATAGGCTAGGAGGCATACGGAAACAGGCTAAGCTCACGACCTCTCCTGCGTCGACCACCATCGACCCCTTTTTTTCAATGATATCGAGTAAATTCGGCCTAGAATCTTATTGACTGGAGCAGAATTGTCTTCAGTGATGAGTCCCGCTTCGTGACTGACAATGACCTCTGTACACCGAAACACCTTTTTTTATTGGTATTGGGTGCATACGGCGTAGAATCTCATTAACTGGAATAGAACTGTCTTCAGTGATGAGAGTCCTGCTTCGAACTGAGGCCCGATGACCAGTGAAGTCGTGTCTGGAGGAGCCCCAGTTAGCGCTAGGATATCAACCTGTCACTTACAATAATGAATGTCATTTCAGTTCACAGCAATATCCATTTGGTTGTCGTCGGAAGCATCTCCACTACACAGTGGAACGACGACGATATTCTATACCCCGTTTTGTTGCCCTCCATGGTGTGCCATCCTGGGCTTACATTTCAGCAAGGTAATGCGCACCCCTCATAAGAAGGAAGTGTCTCCCCAGTTGAGAGCGTTTGGAGCGTTGTTGGCAGGGCCCTCGAAACAAGATTTGGACGCCCCAGTTGGACAGAATATGGCACGATATATCTCAGGAGGACGTCAGATAACTCTGTCAGTCAATGCAAACCCGAATAATTCCATGTATAATGGCCACAGGTTGAGCAACGCGTTATTGACTTGCCCAATTTGTGAAGCTCATGCCGGCCGAAGTGGCCGTGCGGTTAAAGGCGCTGCAGTCTGGAACCGCAAGACCGCTCCGGTCGCAGGTTCGAATCCTGCCTCGGGCATGGATGTTTGTGATGTCCTTAGGTTAGTTAGGTTTAACTAGTTCTAAGTTCTAGGGGACTAATGACCTCAGCAGTTGAGTCCCATAGTGCTCAGAGCCATTTTTGTGAAGCTCATGATGTTGAATAAACCATAAATTTTGTTCTGAAATTGTAATCATTTGTTTATCTGCGTATTTGCATCTACCGATTTCTGTATCATTAGAAAAATCCTTTCGTGGTGCATCGCTGCTTTTTTTTTTCTCAGTGTGTTTAAGTAGAACTGGAAAGAGTGCAACAGGTGATGTCTATAGAGAAAACGTAGCTAAAGTGACGTAGTGTTCCAGTAAGAGACTGCATTTGTTGTCATACAATTTTGTCACACAATCATTCTTGCGTATTTTCTGTTCTGCTGGTACCACTTGGAGTACACTTTCTCCCTCATAAGAGTTAAGCTACGTTAACTACAGAACTGTCGACAGTGATTTCGTTGTTGATCGAGGGATGTTTTTTTTTCTTACTATCGGTATGTTTTCTCATTTCCCGCTTTCCTTCATGTTTTTTGGTCTTCCTTTAATAACTTGATCTTGTTATGAAACCTCGTAGGCCTACATCCAAAAGATATTTCCATCTCAGCTTCCTCTGCGATTCTTTCAGTACATTTATCTATGGTTCAAATGGCTCTGAGCACTATGGAACTCAGAGGTCATTAGTCCCCCAGAACTTAGAACTAGTTGAACCTAACTAACCTAAGGACATCACACACATCCATGTCCGAGGCAGGATTCGAACCTGCGACCGTAGCGGTCTCGCGGTTCCAGAATGCACCGCCTAGAAACGCACGGCCACTTCGGTCGGCTCATTTATCTATTTATGTGCTGTTAATAAAGTTTCCAGGAAGTGTTGCAATCTCATTAGCAAAGTAGCAATGCTTGCAGAAACAGCGGTCTATATTCTCAGCTCAAAGAGATGGCTAGACTAAACCGCGATCTGTCCTTTGAGATGCTGAGAAAAGTGAGGGAGAGAGCCTATCATGCAGTTAAATAGAAAACGCATGAAATCAGTGCGGCTCCTTTCTGCTGAAATAATGTCTCATACAATATGTTAACGTGTAGACTGGACCTACAAGGTATGATGTTCTCTGCAGAATTACCGAGGAAGGGAATACGTGGAAAACGGTGACCAGAAGAAGATTCATCGAGCATATGTTTCCACATCAGGGAATGGATTCCAAATAGCTAGAGGTGCTGCAGAGAGCAGAAAATGCAGTGAAGAGAGAGATTAGACTATACCCAAGAAATGATTTGAATCGTCGGGTTTGTAAGTGCTACTCTGAGATGAAGAGTTTGGCACCGAAGAAGACATCTTGGCGGGAGCATGGAACCCTGCCATTTCCCCCTCCTCTCCCCATCCCCAACCGTTACCAAGAAAATGGTGTGAAAACGGCAGCCAACGTGTAAGCTTTCACCTATGACTTCAGAAAAAATGTGAAACGTCACCAAATCCAGCCTTTATTTAGGAGTAAAAGAGCATATGGTCTGAAGTACAATGAACATATGTACATTGTAGAACTGCTTTTGATAGTGTTCGTGCATTCATCTGTGACTTCGTATTTTCTTTTTCTGTCGCCACGATACATACTTACCCACAAGTTCGATGGGGGCTGGGGTGGGGAAGAAAGTCGGGAGCACAAACTGTGTCTGCGCTGGGAAATAACAGTTCGTTTAATCAAAACAGAAAAATGCCCCTTGACGACATATAGGCCCATTAGGTCACCATATCGACGATTTACTTTAACGATAAGTATTTAGTAGCAAGCAGGTTGTATCCCTGCTGTTGATTTTCACTGATAATGAAGGCGGACTGACAGACAGTTGTAATTACAGTTGTAATTATTGACCGTTTTTACACTTTTTTATGTGTTACAAGTTGTTTAAGAGCCTTGGCTCAATCCTCACGCGGCAGTGTAAGTTATATGTTGCTATAATCGTGGATCAACGAAGCACGCAGCCACCTATCAATCAATGTTTTACTGCAGATACAGCTACATTTCAGCTGCATATGTTGTTAAAATGACCTTAAACTGTCCATAGATCATTAACTGTGTGTGTGTGTGAAATCTTATGGGACTCAACTGCTAAGGTCATCAGTCCCTAAGTTCAAATGGCTCTGAGCACTATGGGACTCAACTGCTGAGGTCATTAGTCCCCTAGAACTTAGAACTAGTTAAACCTAACTAACCTAAGGACATCACAAACATCCATGCCCGAGGCAGGATTCGAACCTGCGACCGTAGCGGTCTTGCGGTTCCAGACTGCAGCGCCTTTAACCGCACGGCCACTTCGGCCGGCATGTCAGTCCCTAAACTTACACACTACTTAACCTAAATTATCCTAAGGACAAACACACACACACCCATGCCCGAGGGAGGACTCTAACCTCCACCGGGACCAGCCGCACAGTCTACGACTGCAGCGCCTTAGAGCGATCGGATAATCCTGCGCGGCTCATTGACTGTACTGGAGCTAAAAGGTAGCTAGATCTGGAACAAAATACAGATTGGTACGCGACTATTATATGACGGCAAAGTCTTTTTGAAGAGTACCGTCTGTAAACTGGCGTTATGCTAACCTTGTTTTACGGATGTGTAATCATGTCATCTTTGAAAAAAGTAGCATCGGAGTACTTCCTCTCTCCCCGTTCTAGCATAGACACAGTACAGATGTTAGTGCAGCCACTGTAGAGTTTTACCAATAATAACTGGGCTAGTACGAAAAAGATGTTTTATTTTTTAAAGTGATCAACATCTCAGTTCTGTTAACAAAGGTTGCATCGTCCGGGACTGGTTTTCTGAGCACGAGGATGGCTTTTTGCGTCTCTCCTGGCTGTCACTGTCACCAGATCTCAACATGTTGAACCTTTGTGGTCCACTTCGGAGAGAAGGGTGTCTAATCGCTATCCACCTCCACCATTGTTACCTGAATATTCTTACATTTTAAAGGACGAATGGTATAAGATTCCTTTGAAAAGTACATAAGAACATGCATGTATACAATACGAGTGGACTGGAAGCTGTTTTGAACGCCAACGGGTTTCCTACACCGTACTAGGCTAGTTAATTTCCTGCGGTTTTGCTGTTTCTTAAATTTTGTTCGTTCCCTGTATTCGTGAAGAAGTTTATGGAAGTTTACTATCGACATTCATGGTATCGTCTAGTAACATCCTTTACTGTCTTACACATGGTGCAGACGAGACGTGAGGCGCAGGCGACTTTACTACCTGACGCAATTTCTCGGTTTTAGCAAAGATCACAATACAGTAATGGAGCACAATCGATCCCAAACAGCAATCTTAAAATTGTTTTTGGTGTGGTTGGAAAGTCACTCTCAGCTGTGAACCCACTAATCCACGCTCGGTTGCTTCTTTATAAGGTTAAGATCACTGAACTGCATTAGGCACACTATATGATGTCTGCGTTAATGTCGACTGCATTTGGCCGGATCCTTGGGTCTCCGTAATAAAGACATCAAAACCGCTTTGGGTATTTATTCAATTACCGAATTAATAAAACAGAAGAGAGTAAACCTGCTAGAGCTTACTGATAGGATACTAGAGGAAAAAGAGCCAGAATATGTATTCAACAACAAACCACAAGGAAAACGAGATCCCGGAAGGCTACGGAAGATAGTACTACATATCGCAACTGGTGAGGGCCTGGTTGTTGCATGTGAAGAAGAGCTGAGGAAATAAATACACACTACAATTTTTTCACACCTCGGTGATACATTGTCTCATGGAATGTGATTCTAGATGGGTCATTGTTTCCCACCTCGACAGAGCACCATCATTCTGCTGCTCACGCCGGAGTATACAGGATGAATCACCTAAAACTTGTACCGCAAATATGCGGAAAGGGAAAGTGCTATTCATGTGCTATTTTCATAGAATGTGTTGGTAGTCAGGGGTTCGTATTGTTAGCCAGTCAACAGATTGTAATATCACTCAGAAAATATATTTTTTGAGCAAACATACGTTTTTAAATGGACCAATGCGGATTGGCATTAAAAATCGAAAAGTAGTGAAGTATGTCAGTGGTGCTTGTCGCAGGGTTCTAGTGCGAGTTGCTTAGGAGATATCGTATTCTGAAAAGATCCCACAGCGACACTTGTACAATACCTGTCGTAGCATACAGGTACACAAAGAACAGCACAAGCGCATACATTAGTCATGTGGATGCTGACCAGTAACGAGACAGTAGATCACCACAGGCTGTGTTCAAAATGACCACCGGCAGCGTCAATACACGTGTCCACTCTGGTATGGAACGACTGTTGCACACGTACTAGCATTTCAACGGAGATGTCCTGCAAGGCTGCAGTAATACGTCGCTGCGTATCATCGATTGTAGCTGTTATGTCCTCGTAGAGAGCGTCTGTCAGCTTTCCCCACAGAAAAAAGATATCAGGCGTCAAATCCGAGGAATAGGCCGGCCAAGGTAAGGCAATCTGGAAACAGTCCTGGCAGATTAAAAGTGGTTGTCGGATCGAGACTAAACTCGGGACCTTTTCCTTTCGCGGACAAGTGCTCTATCATCAAAGCTACCCAAGCACCCCCGAAAGGCAAAGGTCGCGAGCTGAAGTCTCGGTCAGGCATACAGTTTTAATTTGCCGGGATGTTTCATATCGGGGCACACTCAGCTGCAGAGTGAAAATTTCATTCTGGAACTTTGGAAACAATTTGTAATGGCATGCTGTAACACTTTGTGTACTATGGGCATCATGTTGGTGCCACAGGTTCCTCCTAGTCTGCAGAGGAACATCTTCTAGCATCCTTGGACGGTGGTCTATAAGGAGGCTGCGATACTTGTCTCCGTTTGGTGTTCCGTCAATGAAAAACGAGCATACGACGTGACGGTTTACAATCCCACACCACACGTTCACACTCTATGGACGCTGACGCTCCGCCTGACGAAGTCAAATGGGCCTTTCAACAGACCTATAGTGCATGTGCCGGCGATTTACCTCGACATGGTTGCTAAAAGTGGCTTAATCGCCAAACAACGTAATACATCTGGAGTATACTGTCTTAATGCCAAAGAACAGAAGTTAATACGATTCTTCTAATCGTTTCAGTGCAGCTATGGATGGAGAGAGATGTGACAGGAATGGAATCTATGTCGATGGAAACTACGTAGGACATTTGCCTGACTCATGCCACTCCCTTGTGCGATTGCGAGGAAGTTAACATGCGGATCAACTGCAACAGCAGCAAGAAGTTAATTTTACCGTTTCTTGTCTTCACCTGTTTCCTTCTGTTATCTTATCTAGGTGTCACACTACCACTTTCAGGTGACTGATTGATGAGTTAGACAAATAATTGCCGAGATGGTTGACGTCTATTGTGATACAGTAACGAACTGCATTCTTCGTACGCTCTACACACACCGTGAGCATGTCGACTTTTTCTGCTTGTGTAAATCCCATTGTCCACTCACGACCTACTGCACACTGGCACACTAACTGACCAGCAAGTCGCAATGTAGTCAAGGAACACGCAAGCAAACTGTAAGCAGACATAATAACATCATACCTAGCAACTACGCAAGCTGAATGGCACAGATAAGTGTCGGTGTGGAAGCTTTTCAAAATACGACATGTCATAAATGACTCGCACTAGAATCCTGCAACAAACATCACTTACAATCTAAGTTATCCTACTCTTAGTTAGTTAATGTCAATAGACAATGTTCCACTAAAAAAAAGTGTATGTGTTCACAAAAAATACACTTCATAAGTATTATTACAACCTGTTGAGTGGCTACCAACACGAACCCCTGACTACCAGTCCATTCTGTGAAAACCGTACACCAATAGCACTTTCCGTTTCCACAATATCTGCGGTGCAAGTTTCACTCTGTACAACGTAGCGCATAAAGCAGCTGTTCGTCACGTCAAATCGGATCACAATGGCAGGGTAATAAATCAGTGGACTATACAGGTCCCTGTGTATGTAACAGACTTTTCCTTTCAACGTTACTGTTACCACCTGTTTGTTACACAACAAAGAAGAACAATCACTCCCACCCAAAAGTCTTAAAAATTTTCTTACTACCATCCGTTCCATCTTCCTACCTCCTTGGCGGAAACCCCTGAAGTGGATTTTATGATACGCAAGAAAGTTTTAAATCTGAGGGACGAGATTCGGAACGGTGATATCAGAGCTGCTTTAGGATTTTTTTCAACTAATTAATAAAACAAGAGAGATAACGTTTGCTAGTGTTACGGTACTGAAAGTTAGGGTCCAAACATTCTTCGATCCTGTTTTACACATGGAAAAAAAGAAAGGATGTTTGGTATCCAGCACCGAAAAATAATTTATTCTATTTACGACAACGCTTAATTTTAGAAACAGTAAAACGCACCTTACATTTACCGTAAATTTTTCTCTGCGGTTCTGGTTCATTTATTACCTCTTGTGACTGTTTATCACCCCACATTCAATGTTTGCGTGGAAATCAGATGTGTGCCAGAGACCATTTACGAAGATTCGGTTTTTCTGCCAAACGAAAATCCGAAAGCCAATGCCTCGTCCAGTAAATTAAATTACAAAATCAGGAAATGTATTCGCAAATTGCAAGTGTGGGACCGCCACAGCTATACGATTCACTGGAAACTAATGAAAATTTGTGTCGGACTGGGAATCTAACCCTGATTTCCTGCGTTACGCGGGCGGTGGCCTTAACGGTTCGGCTACCCAAGCACTTTTCACGTAAAGTCGCCAACTTCCATATGTCTCGGTGTCTGAGTGCCATAGTGCTCGCACTCTGATGTGATTTCCACTCAGGGAATGGCTTATTACATTTTCTCGTCAGATTGCTTTGGTTTTGGTATAAAATACATCAGTGCAGTGTCTGTATCCGACAGTGTCTCTAAAGTTCCATGCAGTTTTCGTTTGGACATGAATGCACATCTAAAGGAAAATTTCATTGCACTTACAGACACTTCCAAAAACATACATTACACTAATGTATTCAACTACGAACTCAGAAGAGTAACCCTTCTCAAAGAGTCTACTGATTTGTAATTCTTCACTTGAAAAAAGAACTGTTACTAATACCTAGATTTTTGAGTATAGAAATTACGTATTTCATTTGTTATTTTCTAGTATTGGAGTCGTAGTGCTATAAACTAATGGAAATCATAAAGTAAATACGTCTGAGGATCCTTACTGTCATCATTATCAATGTGACCCACCTTAGTCCAAGGGAAACTGGTACTTTATGTAAAATTGTCTTCTCAAATATTACAATAAAAGAAGTAGATACTGATAAGTTGAGAGGAACAGAAATAAATCATAACCTTAACAGAAAAATACGAGTGCCAGCCGAGGTGGCCGAGCGGTTCTAGGCGCTTCAGTCCGGGACCGCGCGACTGCTATGATCGCAGGTTCGAATCCTGCCTCGGGCATGGATGTGTGTGATGTCCTTAGGTTAGTTAGGTTTAAGTAGTTCTAAGTGCTAGGGTACTGATGACCACCGATGTTAAGTCCCATAGTACTCAGAGCCATTTGAACCATTTGAAAAATACCTAAAATTAATGATGCGCCTTACTTCAGCTACATTGTAGGTAATTTTTGCCTAGAGAAAATATTTTGTTCTTCGTATTTCTATTTATTAGGAAAAATTAATTTAAAAGGGTAATACGAGGGCAGTTCAATAAGTAATGCAACACATTTTTTTTCTGAAACAGGGGTTGTTTTATTCAGCATTGAAATACACCAGGTTATTCCCCAATCTTTTAGCTACACAACACTATTTTTCAACGTAATCTCCATTCAATGCTACGGCCTTACGCCACCTTGAAATGAGGGCCTGTATGCCTGCACGGTACCATTCCACTGGTCGATGTCGGAGCCAACGTCGTACTGCATCAATAACTTCTTCATCATCCGCGTAGTGCCTCCCACGGATTGCGTCCTTCATTGGGCCAAACATATGGAAATCCGACGGTGCGAGATCGGGGCTGTAGGGTGCATGAGGAAGAACAGTCCACTGAAGTTTTGTGAGCTCCTCTCGGGTGCGAAGACTTGTGTGAGGTCTTGCGTTGTCATGAAGAAGGAGAAGTTCGTTCAGATTTTTGTGCCTACGAACACGCTGAAGTCGTTTCTTCAATTTCTGAAGAGTAGCACAATACACTTCAGAGTTGATCGTTTGACCATGGGGAAGGACATCGAACAGAATAACCCCTTCAGCGTCCCAGAAGACTGTAACCATGACTTTACCGGCTGAGGGTATGGCTTTAAACTTTTTCTTGGTAGGGGAGTGGGTGTGGCGCCACTCCATTGATTGCCGTTTTGTTTCAGGTTCGAAGTGATGAACCCATGTTTCATCGCCTGTAACAATCTTTGACAAGAAATTGTCACCCTCAGCCACATGACGAGCAAGCAATTCTGCACAGATGGTTCTCCTTTGGTCTTTATGGTGTTCGGTTAGACAACGAGGGACCCAGCGGGAACAAACCTTTGAATATCCCAACTGGTGAACAATTGTGACAGCACTACCAACAGAGATGTCAAGTTGAGCACTGAGTTGTTTGATGGTGATCCGTCGATCATCTCGAACGAGTGTGTTCGCACGCTCCGCCATTGCAGGAGTCACAGCTGCGCACGGCCGGCCCGCACGCGGGATTGACCTTGCGGCGATGATGACACACGCTTTGCCCAACGACTCACCGTGCTTTTGTCCACTGCGAGATCACCGTAGACATTCTGCAAGCGCCTATGAATATCTGAGATGCCCTGGTTTTCCGCCAAAAGAAACTCGATCACTGCCCGTTGTTTGCAACGCGCATCCGTTACAGACGCCATTTTAACAGCTCCGTACAGCGCTGCCACCTGTCGGAAGTCAATGAAACTATACGAGACGAAGCGGGAATGTTTGAAAATATTCCACAAGAAATTTCCGTTTTTTTAACCAAAATTGGCCGAGAAAAAAAATGTGTTGCATTACTTATTGAATTGCCCTCGTATTTTTTTTCCAGTACAGTATAATAACAGTTATATCTTAAGTTGATTCTAGAACTACTTGCTCAGACCTATTCCAAAAATTTGGTATTTTGACAACAGTTGTTCACTACATTCATTCATTAATCTTCCTTGTTGTTACCGATAATTCTTTTCTCAAAAAGAAAAAAAAAGTACAGAACCAAGTGTATACAGAGACCAAGAGCAGCCCTTACAGAAAGGACTTCAGAGCATTAACACTAGTACAAAATGGGAATCAGACACATTGGGACGTTTGTATTGAAGAATCTGCCAGAGAATGTGCGATGTATTAAGTGCTGTGATGGAGTTCGATGAATTAAGTGCTGTGATGGAGTTGAAGACTCCTCTCTTTACAATCAGTCTGATCCAGTGAAGAAAGTTTCTTGCAATACTTGGATATTAAATTAGCAATGTAATACAACAGTGTTGGAAGTTACCTTCGTCTTTCGTGTTGGCTGTTGCCTGTGTAGTCACTATTTCGCCAAAATAAGGAACTGAAATGAATCAGAAGTTACACTTTTCTCAACATGAATGTTGAAATGTTGAATGTTAGAAATCTATTACGTCATTCTTTCTCACAAGCTCATACTTGTAGAACATCACAGACCACACACGTAAAACAGTTAAGCCCTAAAGAGATCAACGATGTTGCTAGCTCTGATAAATTCAAAAGAATGAAGAACGCATCTGGCAGTGTGTAACTCCATAAAAATTAAAGAACGATCATGAACGAGTTACTGAGTGTCACCAAAATTCTTTTTTCTTTTTGTGAACATATTGCAGTGTGCAAACGAAACCTCACTACTCCAATACCTACCGTACCTATTTCGAATCGTAATCACTGCAGCTGCAGCACACTTACCGGCGACCGCCAGCTGAAACAAATTTTAGTGCTGTGCAAATGTGTGTCTAATGGGGTGTGCGATGGACACTTCAAAATCGGTTCAAATGGCTCTGAGCACTATGGGACTTAACATCGGTGGTCATCAGTCCTCTAGAACTTAGAACTACTTAAACCTAACTAACCTAAGGACATCTCACACATCCATGCCCGAGGCAGGATTCGAACCTGCCGCAGCCTCATTGCGTCATAATGTCTCAGAATGAAGTCAGTTTCAAACTCTGTTAACTGAGTGAAGAAGCAAGGCGTAGAGACTTTTAAAATAGTTGGAAAGTGAGAAATTTTACGTCTGAATGATAAGCAGTATTTCCAAAGAAGTACCACGTATTTTTTTTTAGAAAAATCACTATTTCAGATTGTGAATGGCTGAGCTAGTTGGACGCGCGCTTCTCTTCCAGTCAGCATATGGTCTAAGACTGGAAAGGGGCACAGGTCATCCCCGTTTTCAAGATGGGATGTCGAACAGATGTGCAGAACTATAAACCTATATCTCTAACGTCGATCACTTGTAGAATTTGGAACACGTATTACGTTCGAGTATAATGACTTTTCTGGAGACTAGAAATCTACTCCGTAGGAATTAGCAAGGGTTTCGGAAAAGACGATCATGTGAAACCCAGCTCGCGCTATTCGTCCACGAGACTCAGAGGGCCATAGGCACGGGTTCCCAGATAGATTGCGTGTTTCTTGACTTCCGCAAGGCGTTTGATACAGTTCACCACAGTCGTTTAATGAACAAAGTAAGAGCATATGGACTATCAGACCAACTGTGTGATTGGATTGAAGAGTTCCTAAATAACAGAAAGTAGCATGTCATTCTCAATGGAGAGAAGTCTTCCGAAGTAAGAGTGATTTCAGGTGTGCCGCAGGGGACTGTCGTAGGACAGTTTCTATTCACAATATACATAAATGACCTTGTAGATAACATCGGAAGTTCACTGTCCCTTTTTGCGGATGATGCTGTAGTATATCAAGAGTTTGTAACATTGGAAAATTGTACTGAAATGCAGAAGGGTCTGCAACGAATTGACACATGGTGCAGGGAATGGCAATTGAGTCTCAATGTACACAAGTGTAATGTGCTCCGAATTCATAGAAAGAAAGATCCTTTATCATTTAGCTACAATATAGCAGGTCATCAACTGGAGGCAGTTAATTCGATAAATTATCTGGGAGTAGGCATTAGGAGTGATTTAAAATGGAATGACCATATAAAATCAATCGTCGGTAAAGCAGATGCCAGACTGAGATTAATTGGAAGAAGCCAAAGGAAATTCACTCAGAAAACAAGTGAAGTGGGTTACAGTACACTTGTTCGCCCACTGGTTGAATACTGCTCATCGGTGTGGGATCTGTGCCAGATAGGGTTGATAGAAGAGATAGAGAAGATCCAACGGAGAGCAGCGCGCTTCGTTACAGGATCATTTAATAACCGCGAAAGCGTTACGGGGATGATAGATAGACTACAGTGGAAGACTCTGCAAGAGAGACGCTCAGTAGCCCGGTACGGACTTTTGTTGAAGTTTCGAGAACATACCTTCACCGAAGAGTCAAGCAGTATATTGCTCCCTCCTACGTATATCTCGCGAAGAGACCATGAGGATAAAATCAGGGAAATTAGAGCCCACACAGAGGCATACCGACAATCTTTCTTTCCACGAACAACACGAGACTGGAATAGAAGAGAGAATCGATATGGGTACTGAAGGTACCCTCCGCCACACACAGTCAGGTGGCTTGCGGAGTATGGATGTAGATGTAGATGTAAGCACTGCAAAATTAAAAAGCCTTTCATCTGAAGCGGTATTTTCAGCTTCTGCTATTCTGCAACAGACCTACGGTCGCTGAGACAGATCATCTATTCTACGTAAGACAATTCGTGTCCAACAGGTCTCAAATGCGAAAGCCGACTGGACAAAGGCTGAATGTAACGCTACCTACAATCATGGGACGAACGAAATCCGATCTCACCACCTTTCTTCTTCTTCAAAACTTTTAGAGCAGGTACTGGGAACATAATGTGAATACACCGAAAGTATGACTACGTAATGCAGTGCCCATATATTGGAGTCAAAAGTCACGTAATCCAGGTAACTCGGTAAGATCTCTAATGTAAAACACGTTACACATCTTTCCACAGTAATACATATCGTAAGATGATATAAGCAGTGACTTTACGGTGCCTGTCATTAATCAGTAGTTGAAATTACGTAAAGATTAACTGTTGATTCGTCCAAAAGCTGCGAGGTTTTCAGAACGAAAACCACATTTAGAAATTGCGGAATCATTGACTTTAAGGAGTAAATGAAAACAATTAATGAAAGCAGAGGAGATTCATAAACACGTCAGTTGAAAAGATAGGCTTTTAAACTCCTCTGTGCTGCACTGGAGCGATCTAACCAAACCAACTGGGGCTCTGCATCTACGACGAATCTAGCTCACTGCCTAGTGTCCCGCGCACGAATGTGAGGAAACGATTTTACTTCCACCCGCCCGGAAACAGTATTACTAATGTCCAGCTTGACACAGTCAACTCGCTTAACTATCGGGGCGTAACGTTGGAAAGCGATATGAGGTGGAACGGGCATATGCAAACTGTGGTTGAGAGGCAAATGGGGGACTTCGATTTATTCGGAGACTCTTAGGAAAGAGTGGTTCACGTGTAAAGGAGACCGCATATAGGACGCTGGTGCGACCTGTTCTTGAGTACGTCTCGAGTGTTTGGGATCTGTATCTGGTCGGATTGAAGGAAGACATTAGAAGCAATTGAGAAGAGCGCGGCTGGATTTGTTACCGGTAGGTTCGAACAAAACTTAGGTGTTACGGAGATGCTTCGGGAACTCAAATGGGAATCCCTGGAGGGGAGGCGGTGTTCCTTTCGGGAAAAGCTATTGAAAAAATTTAGAGAGCCGGCATTTGAAGCATCTGCCAAACGATTCTACTCCCACCAACATATATCACGCGCAAGGACCACGAAGATAAGATAAGAGAAATTAGGCCTCATACGGGGGCGTACAGACCGTCGTTACTCCCGCGCTCTATTTGAGAGTGGAACAGGAGGGGAAATGACAAGTAGTGGTACAGCGTACCCTCCACCACGCACCGTACGGTGACTTGCAGAGTAATATGTAGATGTAGATGTGATGTAGACATTGTTGTTGTTTTTGTGGTCTTCACTCCTGAGACTGGTTTGATGTAGCTCTCCATGGTACTCTATCCTGTGTAAGCTTCTTCATCTCCCAGTACCTACTGAAACCTGCATCCTTCTGAATATATTTAGTGCATTCATCTCTTGGTCTCCCTCTACGATTTTTACCCTCCACGCTTCCCTCCAATACTAAATTGGTGATCCCTTGATGCCTCAGAATATGCCCCATCAACCGATCCCTTCTCCTAGTCAAGTTGTGCCACAAATTTCTCTTCTCTCCAATTCTATTCAATACCTCCTCATCAGTTATGTGATCTACCCATCTAATCTTCAGCAT